>NW_019745099.1:960831-965680 GCF_002891405.2 Cryptotermes secundus | reverse complement strand
ATATTTGTTTTCTCTATAGGTGGACGAAGGCATAGAAGCAATGCTGTGCTGCTGGCTCCAACAGCTGCAGGAATTTGGGGGCCCAGAAGTCGATAAGCCTGATCTATTGAAGGGTTCTGTAGGTTCATTAAAGTCTCATCCTCAGCCTAAGAGTGCGGGCAGTACAACTAGCCTGGCTAGGAACTTCTTAATGGACCCTAAGGCAAGATACAATGTAAGTACGCTAAGAAACAAGATTATCAAAATAATTAATATCATTTAAAATATATGTGCATATATAATAAATATATTTCGTCCTTTCTCTGTGAGAAATTCTTGAAGGCTACGTATTTTCACTCATCGCGTTCTGATCAAGCTGTGTTCAGAAGTTCCAGAGTTTAACTACTGGCACGTGTCATTAATAATGAAAACAAATTTAGATCATGCCACAAAGAAATATGTGTTTCAAAGAAACCCAGTAGCAAGAATAAGAATAAAATTCAGGACTTCCTACAATGTAAATTGAGTAAGGTTGAGCACATGCTTATTTACTAGCGACGTTATTTCAAGTGCAATATATCTGACTTGTATTCTAGAGTCTGCTGGGATCTCAGCAAGAAAGAAAATATAAATGCTTAGTGATTTTCAAAGGTCTATCCAGTATAATCTCGGAATATTACCATGATGAAAGTGGATTCTCTCTGAGGACTGGTATATCATTCACAATACCTAAGCCTGTCACCGCATTCGATGTTAATTAATTTTACACTTCATCCAGAATCATCAGATAACCTATGAACCAACTCAATGTAAAATTTAAGTATAAGTTGCACTTTTAGGACAAACGAACAGGTTACTTAGAAAAACAAGATTACTTAAGATTATCGTCCATTTCATTCATACATGCTGTTCTTTTCCCAAAACTTCCGGTTCAAAATTATATTGCAGCAGCATCAGATATAACAACAAACAACCTCAAAACTGAGCCCACAAGAGCCGACTACTCTACCCCATTCTGAGCCTCATATCTTCCGATGTTTCTTGCTTCCTGTTAAAGAATGTACACAAATGCGTCGAGTGATGCAACATTTCATGTAACAGAGCAAAATTTTGCCAATCCCCGGCTCACCCTGACAGATGGGGGATTGGCTCTCCGCATCTGTGTATCCAGTACGTTGACAACTGTCCTCCGTGTATAAGATTTCAAGCAGATCAAGTCAGTTGTATCAGGGAGGGAATTCAGAAGCACAGAGATGACAGTTCACGCGGAAGGATCCCATCAGAATTCCAGTTAGATATCGAGTTTCGCAAGCGGCCAAGGCGATCTTTTCAGTTCCATTTGATTTTATATCGCTGCCTAAAGAACTTGGCAGAGAAAGTTGTCTTTAAGTACATATTTCAGAAGTGCACACTTCAATACTTGTTTCTTTGCAGGGAGATTTGGTACAGCTGAAGGAGATTCCACTTCAGGGAACGTTCGAGCTGAAGAACAAGGCCATGGATGTGCTCGTTACAGTAAGTATATTGTACCTCACTAGTACTATATAATGTTTTTCACTAAGTAACTAACGGCCGGTCACGGTAGCCAAGCGGTCTGAGGCATGTACTGTCTTCCCTCGCTCGGAAGCCGGAATCATATGTTTGAATCCCACACAAGGCATGGATTTTTGGTATGTGTATGTGTTTACTCTGTGTTTGTGTTGTTCTTTGTTTAGGTAAAGGTCTTGAGACGAGCTGATCACTCGTCCAAGGAGCCCTTCCGTCTGTAAAATGATCATGAAACTGAAAATCAGAGTCCAGAACCCAAGAGGGCTGTAGAGCCAGTGGAAAAGGCTAACTAAACGAGCAGGGCGTCCGTTGAGAAGCCAACACATTATCGGCTTCAAGAAATTTTCGACTTTTACGGAACTGAAAGCGTCATAAGGTGCACCTAGGAGACGGAAACTGGACTCTATTCTGAGCCATATGAATCCAGTCCATTCCCCTACACACAAAATTTTTAAGACCAAATTTGGCAACAAATTTTACCTAAGCTTATTTCTCCCATGTGGTTTCTTCCATTCAGATTTGAATCTTTATGTTTACCTAAGTATGAGAGAACAAATTTCACACCCATATAAAATAAGGAGTAAGATTTTTGTTTCAGTAAAATAAAGTTATGCTCGTGCTCAACTAAACAAAAATTCATGAAGACTTTTAACGGAGTTGAGGTTTAAGATTCATTCATTCCTAATCTGGACACTGGCTCGAGCTGAATGGTCACTTCGCTCTCTTGCCGTTATGCTCCAGAACAAAGAGCCCTTGGTTTGGTACCCCTTGAAAAGATGACGGAAATAAATAATTCAGCCTCTTCCAGTAATAGAAGTCCTGCCGTCAAGCCCGTAATCTCAACGTACTGACTAAGCTATCTAAGCTAAGCTGTTGTTACAGTGTCACCAAAATTAAAAATTAGTTGTCACTGTGCATGACACTGCTTTGTGAAATCTGTACATACAGAGAGATTAGTTAACGTGCAGTCATTACCACGATCGTCGCTTGATGCGTGTCTGTACTTGGTTCTCAGCACGAACGCCATATTGTCGAGTAAGAATGCTGGGATATCGCCAGAATATTGTAGCGTGTAGTACCGTTGTTATGCAATGATCACGAGAAATAGCATGCGTTGCTTAGTTAAGGCCGGTAAACACTCCAACGATATCCGAGCTATCGCTAGAAAACCGCCCATGACGACATTAGAGGGACTGTTGGAAGCGGTGTTTTCTGTTGGGTCCGCCCCGAGACTATAGAGCGAGGACTTCACGCTGGTTCAGTGCAGTTCAGTTGAGTGAAGTGAAGTAAATTTGTTGGTTTGTCAGTGAGAGAGTTCAGTTGTCAGTAGTCAGTTGAAAGTCAGTCTGCGTATAGAAGGCTAGGAGGTTGGTGTGAAATGGCCGCCAACCTGGGACCCAGTTAATTGAGAGTTGCCAGTTCAGTGCAGTTCTGTACGGAAGATTATGAAGAAGAGAGTTAGTTGTAAGAGTGGAGCTGTAAAAAGTTGACTTTATATGTGATATTTGGGGTGTGTAATTCAGTGAGACTCTTGTAGTTCCTGTGTTAAAGATGTTGCCAGGAATCGACTAGTGAGGACTGTAATGGACTGAGGACACTACTCTGTGTGTGTCAATGATCTATAAAATATAGCTCCGAGTGGTGTATTGTATTGTATTGTACGAGTATTGTATTGTATTGTATTGTATTGGAGAGGGTGGGTTTCCCCATGCACTTAGACCAACTGTTGGTCCAGTGTGCGTCCCCCTGTGATATTCTACCAGTCTCTATTCCCTACCGATACTGGTGCGTACCATCAGTCCCGACGCAGCCAGCGAGTTCGGCCTCTACTGGCTCAGCGGTATCTCGATGCTTCCCCCATCTACCAGAGGCGTTAGAGACGACTCTTGGGCGGGAAATATCCTGAATTTGGCTCCGAGTGGTGTAAAAAAGTGGTCAATAAATCATTTATCCAATCCGTACAACATCTATAGTTACACTGCTAAAATCGTGACAATATTATAGACGTGTCAGTGTTAAGAATAACAAAGTTCCTCTTCGAAATCGAACCCTGGTCTTTCAGATTACTAGTACAGTCAATGAACCAATTCCATGGAGCAGATTCCTGCTTGAGAAACTGATCGTAGCTAATAAAAGACGGACAATCTTTTGATCAGCTGGTAAATTGTCAATTTAACAAGAGAGACTCTGGTCCATAGAGCTAATTCATGTACTAGCATAGCTTTACGTTACGACCACTCTATAACTCGCTGCGTGGACCTCACATTAGTGGATACTTAACCCAATACGCACTTTTGCGCCTCAAACACGCCGCCACATAGCTGATTAATAACTCAATGTTTATTTAAATAGGGGTTTCTGTTCTAAGTAGAATGCTGTTTGTCTATTTTGTTTAATACTGAAACAGGGATCTTTGTGTTTATTTCATGCTGTTTATGATTATATCGCATATTTATGCAATTCCACCGAACGTAAACCCAAGACATTTCTATTTCTCCAAGCACGTCGCATGTGTTCACTGTGAACTTAAAATTACGTCATACACTTCACTCTAATTAATTTTACAGCCAAGTATATCGAAATAACAAGAAGTTCTGGGAAAAACTAACCGCCTACTTCCTTTTGTTTCGGCACGTTTTCGAAAACGAAAAAAAAATTGGGGGAGACACACAGATACACAGACAGCAATGTTATATCATAATCCTAAAAAAATAGATGGGATACACAGCAAGTTAATGTCATAAGTTTCCTATTTTTTTTAAATAAGGAAAGTAGGCTAAAAGTTTCACGTTTTGTTACATACTAGCAACGGAAGCGGCAGAACGAACCTGGCTTGCATTCCTGAAGTCCTCACTCCTTCCCCAGTATCTGCTGTTCTGATTTAGGTTTCTTGTCGTTCATTTCAGTTTTGTATTAAAACTGTACGGAGAGCAGCTTCAATTTTTCCCATACCTGTGTTTAAGTTTAGTAAAAAGTTAGGTATGCTTTTCCTATTGAAATCCCACAGGAAATCCTACTGTATTGAATTAATAACTCTATACTGCGATATTTGGTATTTGCTCAGATAGTCAATTTATTTACGGTATTATTCATAGACTAGCAGAAGGCATTTGACCGTTTAAACTGGACCAAATTAATGCAGATCCTAAAGGAAACAGGTATCGATTGGCATGAAAGAAGATTGATTAGCAAATTGTACATGGATCAGGAAGAGTACGACTGGACAGAGGGGGAGATAGGAAGTGTGCAGATTGGAAGAGGAGTTGGACAAGGATGCGGTTTATCACCAATTCTGTTCAACTTGTACAGCGAATGCCTTACC
>NW_019745099.1:958899-960495 GCF_002891405.2 Cryptotermes secundus | reverse complement strand
AGAAGACGAGGAAGAAGACGTAAGAAGATGCTGGATGACCTTGGGGACAGAAGAGGATACTGTCATTTGAAGGAGAAAGCTCTAGATCGCATTAAGTTGAGGAATTGTTTTGGAAGAGACTGTGGACCTGTCGTCTTGACAGATTACTGATGATGATGATTAATGGAACCCGAAGGTTCATTGCCTTGTTCTCAAGCTCTCGCCACAGAACCATATCTGCACCACTATAATCTAGTTCACATCTTTATGCTCTGATTTTCTAAGATTAATTTTATATTATCCCATCATCTATAACTAGGTCCTCTATAACTAAATTTCTTTCTTCCGATAAAACTTCTATATGCATTTTTGTCAGTGCCCCAGTTCATACTACGTGTTCCGCCTATGAGCCATATTTTAATTATTGTATTTTGTGAAGAGTGCAAATTATGAAACTCTTCGTTATATAATTTTGATGATCTCCCTGTTGCTTCCTTTTGTCCAAATATTCTCCTCGGCAATCTGTACCCAAACACCTTTCATCTGATTTATTCTTTTAGTCTGAAAGACAAAGTTCCTCACGCATGAAACATTTGCAATTATAAATTTACACAGTTCAGTTCGATTCTTGGGTGTGGCTAGGGGAGATATGAAAGATTCTGAACTGGACTGTAGGAAGCGCCCCCCAAACTCAATCTGCTTTTACACCTTCGAGTGAAAAGAGAAATATCTGCGCTATATCCTTAGACACACTAAATCTGAATTCTTTTCTTAGGCCGCAAAAATTGCTCGCGCATAAAACAGATATAATTATAACTGTACCTATACATTATAGTCTCTGGATTCTCAGGTGTGGCTAGAAGTGATACAGAAGATTCTGAACTGATGGATTCCCCCAATTAATCTGCTCTTGCACCGCCGACTGAAAAGTCGATAATTACTCCCTCAGTGGGGCTGCACCTGCACAAAAATTCTTTCCAATTTCCGTGTCTGTTGGTTCGTAGGAGAGAGATTTAAAGTCATAGAGGTAAGCTTGAAACTAATTTTCTCTCTGATTACGTAGCTCTGAAACCATCAGGTTGGAAACCTCATTTCCGAAAAGCTAACGTAAATGGATAACATGCAATATTTTGAACGGTCATTTTGATTTTTTGCAGGAAAATAATGGTACGAGACCGACCAAATTAATCTTTGACTTGTTTCTTCTCAATATTACTTTTAAAAAGAGTATAAACGCAGAGAATTTCCACGGGGGATATACTCTAGGTCGACACAGTCCTTGCCAAAATGAACGACCCTTTTCTAGCCCTTCTGCTTGAGCTTCCTTAATACTGCTTATTCTGTGCTGCTTGTTTTATGTAACCTATTTTGTTTCAGTATTTGAGCCCTTATGTTGACCATTTATATTGAGATAATTTGTAGCAAACTCTGTCGGGCCCTCAAATTAAAACAGCCCACATCACTGTTACTTTCATGCTTTATTCTAGAGATGAGTTGTGACAAGAGCATTAATTAAATACATTCCATCGAATAGCATCCCAAGACGATCTGTTCCACATATTGATTAAATAGAGAGCAGAATGTAAATAACCTGCAATAAACCTACAGAAGATATTC
>NW_019745099.1:958098-958571 GCF_002891405.2 Cryptotermes secundus | reverse complement strand
CAATTCTATACACAGATCTATGAAATCAATATTGAAAGACCATAAATATAAAGTATGCATTTACCTGTTTATGTGTTTTCGCAATACGAAGGTTTATAGCAATTTTAGGGTATATACGCTTGATATTCATAAGAGAAAGAACTGTGTTTGACAAGTTTCACAAAATATAAAAGTGTCCGAATTTTTATATATTTATATTTTACTTAACGACGCTGTCGGTAGCAGAGGATCTGAGTAGTTCGATGATTTTTATGAATCACGAACAGGAAAATGATATAGAAAGAAGTGGTCGTGGCCTGTCTCAAGTTGCTATCCCGGCATTCGCCTGAGCAGTCTAAGGAAAATCACGGAAACCCGCAAGCGGGGTAGTCAATGTTCCGACCAGAATTCGAATCGGGAAGCTTGGGAATAAAACTCAGAAGCATTACCGCTTGATATTGTTTGGTCGATGTCGGTTCTGTGTTCACATCTTA
>NW_019745099.1:931672-956901 GCF_002891405.2 Cryptotermes secundus | reverse complement strand
CATATTCTAAAGAAAAGCTGAGAAGCAGTGGCGATAAAGCATCTCCTTGTTTTAGACCATTCCGGATAGGAAATTTATCAGACAACTGTTTACCTACACGGACTTTACTATACGTTTCGTTTAAACACATTTTAATGAGCCTAACTAGTTTCATGGGTATCCCAAACTCTATTAGAATAGTGTACAATACTTCCCTCCTAATTGAATCATAGGCTTTCTTGACGTCTATGAATAGTTAATGTACTGTCTCATCCTACTCCCATTTTTTCTCCAATATCTGACGAATGCAAAATATTTGATCTGTAGTTGATCTCTTACGTCGAAACCCACACTGATGATCCCCAATAATTTCATCTATATATGGACTTAACCATGAAAGAAGAATATTGGACAAAATTTTATATCAAGTTGATAGCAGTGATATCCCCCGATAATTACTACAGTCAGTTTTATCACCCTTCTTGTGAACTGGTACAATAATAGACTCCTTTCACTGATCAGGCAATTTTGCCTTATGCCAAATAGAAGTAATTAGATTGTGGATCTTAGAACGTAATATTTCACCTCCTGCTTGAATAAGTTCTGCCAGAATTTGATCACTACCTGGAGATTCATACCGTTTCAATTTTGCAATAGCACTTTCAAACTCAAAGGGCTAAGCTTATGTACTAATGGCTTCGGTGTATGCATTTCTGTCTGCCTAACAACACTGACCCTATGTACATTCAATAACTGAGAGAAGTAGTTCCTCCACCTATCCAAAATGTTCTGTGAATCTGCAAGCAGATCACCATTCTCATCCTTCAATAAGTTACAGCTAGGCTGGTAACCCCTCTTAAAGCCATTCATTCCTCTACACAGGTCTCTAATGTTCTTGTTCTTATTGTTCATTGCAAGCTAATTTCTTTTGTCTTTTTGATATTCCTCTTTTTGTTCCTGAAATGCCTGCTGATTTCACGTCCTATATTGTTTAGATTATCCCCATTTAACTCGCTTGGATCCTGTAACCACTGCAATTTGGCCTGTTTTCTTTGATCTAATAATTTTGAGCATCCTACATCGAACCATGGCTTATGCTTCTTCGGTTCATAATTAACTAGACTCTCTTTGGTAGACATTTTTATATTCTCTCTAGGATTAGGTAAATTGAAAAAAAATCCACCTCTTCGGGATTCGATCCCATGACCTGCCGGCTACGCTACTCTGTAAGAAACGCGAATCCTACAGAATATAAAAGTTGGTAAAAAAAGTTAAACTAAAAATATGTAGAATACTGTCAATTAACAGAATAACGTATGGCTATATGTGTGTCATGCATTTCTGTATCATAAATGCATATACAGGGTGTTTCACGACTTTAGGGCATAATTGCAAGAGGTGATTTCCTATGTCTTTGTGATCAAAAAAGTTCAAATAAACATGTGTCCGATTTTGGACGGTTACGGATTTATGACCGTTTTTTCATTCCCGTACACGCCCTCGTGTGAACCGCGTCTGTCAGCTGGCGGGTCGCTATTTTTAGCCAGCTACAGACACAGCGTTCTCGTTATCTCGACACTTGAGAGGTACCTAAGGCGTGGTGGGTTGGTATGTCCGGCGCGGTTCACAACCGAGCGGCAGCCTGTGTTGCAGCCGGCGGTGGCATTTTCGAAAATCAACTTTAAGCACCAATAAATTCGAATTAAAAGTAATTTCACGAAGTTAACTTTATATTAATACTTTAAATGTATCATGTATTATGCTGGTTTATTGTTTTGTTCCGTTTATTGTCAGTAATCGTTACCTTCTATTCTGAGTTTAAAACGGTCATAACTCCGTAACCGTCCAAAATCCGACACATGTTTATGTGAACTTTTTGATCACAAAGACCTAGGAAATCACCTCCTGCAGTTATGCCCTAAAGTCGTGAAACACCCTGTATGCAATGAACTTATATTGTGTAATTTCCTTTCATAAAAAATGAAGAGACTGAATTGTTTTAAACGAAATTGAGTCCTTTGAGATAGTCTCCATAAAAAAAAGTTTTACTCCGTTAATTTTCCTATGATTTATGTAGGAATTATGATGCAAATAAGGAGTGTTTTCATGTACGGACAGAGGACAAATCTTTCCGCAAGAGCCCCCGAATCTATGCAGTGTTTTTGAGTCATCTGTGGAAATTCATGAAGCAGTGTAATGCTGCACTGGTAGCTGGAACTTGTGACAACGTGACATCTCCTGGATCCGACGCCTGCTTTGAGTCGACACGGAGTGAGTCAAAGCACGCCTACTACTGCTGGCCCGGAAATATCATGTGCGCTACAAGGACGTGGAGCTTATACCCAAACTGATAATTAGGATAGGTTTTGTGGGTGTCGTAAGTGGAACAAATGAAGCCAGTCGACATCCCAGTGTTCGGAGAGATAAGATTCTTACTCATGCGTCGCTGTACGGGCAAGGATGAGCGTAGCCATTCCAACAGAAGCCACAATGCACCACTTTAAATTCAGTAAATTTACTGGATCCTCGTGACACAATAATTATGTTACACTTGTACAATTAACACCATGAGTATGTCGTAAAGTTTTTTTTTTTCCTTGGTACTACAGCCCCAGTGGGCCTAGGCCTACCTCCATGAACTTCTCCGTTCACTTCGATTTTTCTAAATCTTAGACATACGGTCGCAAGGACTCTACCTGTATACAAACACAGAAGAACGCACACAAATATCCATTCCCTGAGTGGGATTCGAACCCACGATCCCGGCTTCCGAGCGAGCGAAAACAGTGCACGCCTTAGACCGCTCGGCTACCATGACCGGCTCGTAATGAGTTTATCATTTCTAAATTGGAAGGGGATATTCTTTAGACAGGATTTCAGTTCAATTTTTGGGACAAGATGTTTCAAATTACATATATATTGTGACATGTAGACACGTTTCTAGGCAATGCCTGAAATACGCGCACGCAACACTATAAAGTGTATTGGAAGAAGTTTTTCTATGTGGTCCGCGCCATATCCGGTGCTGGGCAACGGGCCAGTAGACACGAATACTGACAATAGAATAGATGTTTTCTATATGGCCCATGCCACGCATTCTGACACGTTACACGTGTTGTCTATAGAGTCCGACCAGAGGCTCTATAACGAGAGTATGTTTGTATCTAGGGGGATTAGAAAATTGTAATAGAGAGTTCAGAATTGTCAAGAGAATCTGAATACAACGGGGTACATCGGAGTACAACAGACTGAGAGCTCAGTTCGGTTATCGGTAGGAGATTTAGTGAAGAAAGCAGTCTTCTGGGATTTGGCACCGTGTATATGTTGTGTTAACCGACGTTTCGGAGGAACGTATCGCCTCCATCTTCAGGGTAGAAGACGTGACTATCTATATGTGTAAGTAGAGTTGCTGGGAAACACGTCTTCTCCTTATGAGTTCCAAAATGCCACTTCTATAAACTCGTTCCTGCGCCGCGTCCCTATTTCAAAATCCAGAGATCCTGAAACGCCGAACGTTGATACAAATCCATCATTAGCCACTGACTTAATTTAACAAAGCTTCCTCAACACTTAGATCGACTGCCAACGATACGGGACAACTACGCGAAAATTTTATCGTCCGAGAACTCAATAGAATTCCAACACATGGATGCACTTATCCCAGAAATTACTTCTATCCTGAAGACACCAAGCTGTGAGGGTAACGAATGGGCCATTAAAGTCATGTGCAGCTATGTTGGAACAGGACTGCTTCCCAAGATTCTCCAAGATGTTCATACTGTTATATTGGTTCTGCCTAGATATAATGCAATGTAATATTCGCCACAAATTCGAACCATCCGAAACACGCAGGTCATGAAAAGGGGAAATAAATTACTCCAATTAATAATATCAGCGAAATAAAAAAATCAATTTGACCTGTATTCTGAGCAGTTACAGCTCGATCATATTTAACAAGAAATTTTATTGCCACTCATGAAGGTCAGTAGTCTCAATTTTTCGATTTATTGACAGTTTCATATTGCATAGTTTTCAATCATAATAAAGGACCAAATCGTAATATAAAAATACCTCACGGATCTTTAGAAATTCCTGTAAAGTTAAAATGTTTGGAAAAGACAGCAACAGTTAAAAATTAATTTCAAGAAAATATCATACCAGGTTAATAATTAGAATGTTTGCTGCCATTAAAGTCACAAATTGTATCTTTCCATCTCCCATCTAAAAATTGTACAGAAATTAATTTTAAAAATCTGTAATTTTGCCTGTTCCTTGAGAATATCCATTGGTGAGAATCTTACTCGTCCATCCTAAAGGAGACTGAGGGTGTTTGAGGACAGGGTGCTAAGGACAGTTGATCGTGAGCGCTATGAAACAACAAGAAACTGTATAAACTTTACATGAGTGAGAGCTTCGAAATTTGAATAAAATAATGCATCAAGGTAATTCTATTCATATATATATATTTATTGCTTTTTAAACTAGCTGGGTTTTTGGCAGTTACAATTAATTTTAGCAGTATTTTTAATTATACAATCCTTTAGGCCCCTGGTTGCACCACTTCCGTCCTTGTCCACAGATGCACGGCTTGCGGCACGAGAACCTGAACGTCATGATTGGATGTCTGACGGATCCCAACCGACCAGCCCTGGTACTAGAGTGGTGTAGCCGAGGCTCGCTCGAGGACGTTCTGGTGCAGGACGAGATCAAGCTGGACTGGTCATTCCGACTATCGTTGCTTACAGACCTAGTGAGAGTGAGTATACACCTCAGTGACGTTGGTTCTGGGTTTGTGTCTGGGTAGAGTGCTGGTACCCTTCCAAAAATTATAACAACGAGCTGGTTCCTGCCGTAATAACGTCATAACTTCTTTTCGAAAACACATGTTTTGAACCTCAGTCGGATTACCAGCTATCCCTACTGAGGCTTTTCGTAATTTCGTTTGCTATCTCCAGGAAAATGTCAAAGTATACCTACAATTAAATAACGACTACTTCATTTCGAGCACGTACCACTTCCATATGCCTGATCGTCCTTCCATTTCGTTCGGCACTGTGAACAACTGAAATTGAAACTGTCGAATTACAATAATCTTAAAGTTATAATCATCAGCACATTATTAATGTTGTTATTTGAGAAGTCAATCACCTATTTCATCTTTACACCAAGAATTTCGCAAAATAACTAAAGGGCTATGAGTCAATACACGCCTACTTTGACTGGAAACGTTCTGTGATCCCAACAGAGGAGCCGAGACGTATGGAACCATGTCTGTAAAAACGGATTTTTTTAACATGAGAAAGGAACAGAAGAATTAGCATTTCACGAAAGACAGTCTGCTTTGAATTATTGTTTGTATGGTTTTGTTTCCATTCCACCTACTGGAGTTTAACTGAGAATGAAAATTCATATCATAAGAAAGGAATGATTAAGCTCGGCTTTTGATAAATTATTCACAAAGCACTATAAAGGAATGCTCATAGAAGGAAGAGAAGGACCAACGCAAGAGAGAAATATTTAAATGTTTAGCACTCGGTAAGGGTGCAGTGCAAATATGTGCTTGTGATTCGAAACAGAAGCATAGAACTCTATATAGTGTGCCAGATTGTTTTATTTTTCTGTTTGCTAAGAAAATAATGCCTGTCTGAAATGGAAAAATATTCAGGTCCCTTGAGATTCTGTCCCAAGCATGTTTTTTTTGTTTTGTTTTGTTTTTTTTTTTTCTGAACTCGTCATTCATTAATTCATCATACTTTGTTTTCTCGGTCCTCTTTTCTAAAACGTGCACATATTTTCGCTACCACTGCTTTTCTGTTTAGCGTCAGAAGTGCAAGTCCTACACATCCAAAATATCATTTGATAAAGTTTATTTTTTGGAGGGAGGATCTCGCGACCTGGCGTAATAGAGCCATGAATATTACAGTTTGGGAATATGACGTCGTGAAATCTGGTGGATATTTGTCGACGTTTCAGATGAAGATTCTGCCTCATTCTTCATGATAGAAAGGTAGGCCCAGCACAGAAAAGTTGCACAGATATGCGAAGGTGGAATAATGAGGCTGAGGTCCTAAGAGAGCGAATAGGCATAACGAAGAGAGTGAAAACATGTAGAATATCTTAATATTCTCAGATTATTACAACGACCATATTCACCACCGTGAGAGCGTCAGTTCTCACAAAGCAGAATCATTTCGTTGTGGTTTCTGAATGTATTGTGCGGTGTGACGGTTATTTGAACACCTGCTTGTTATTTTCCGAAAACATCTATAAACATTTTTAATGAGCATATACTGTTTTGCGAAAAATTGTGGCTACATGCAAGCATTCTGTTTGCGGGAACAATGTTTACTTAGAAGTGAAAGGTAAGCATCAGCCTCAATAAATTTGACAGAAAAATTAAGCTTCATATTGTGGCACATAGACCCGTTGCTGGGCAGCGACCGGGAAACGGACGAGACAATGGTAATTGTTAGGCAACAGCTTCATAAATACGAAACAGTACTGGAGCTGTTGCTAAGCAGCGACCGGGTCGCAACAATGGAAGTACTGTTGGAAGAAGTGGTCCTCTCGGAGGCTATATCACTCGACCGACAGAGTTGAGTTTAGTTAATGTTAGTGCAGTGCAGTACAATGGAGTGGAGATAGTTAGCGATTGAGTGAGTTGGTTAGAGGACTACTGCTGTTCAGTCCTTGTGATCCGTTGCTGGTAGAACTCGGTAGCTGAGAAAAGAGGACAGTTTGGGAACACAGGGTAAAAGAAAGATCCGCCGTTGGAAGCCGTTACCAGACAACTACTAGTGAAGGCACAGCAGACTGAGAAGTAGTGCGTGATGTAATGAATTGTAGGGCGTGTGACTTGGCGGTGGCGCTATTGGTGCGTGTAGTTACGATTTTTAAGTGTCCAATAAATCCAATTACCAATCCAAACCCCGTCTGTAGTCACTCATACACGTGATAATATCATTACCCAGTTCTGCTGTTACGCTAATACGATACTAATATTCGTATTAAACTAAATAAGTAACAGCGCGGAACTGAGCACTTCTTGAGAAGCTGACAATCGCTCAACTACTCCTTAAAATCCCATTTTATAGAACCCAAAGTTCATTACCTTGTTCACAAGTGCCCGCCACGGATCTCTATTACGAGTGAGATAAATCCAATCCATACCACCCCATTCTACTTCTCTAACATATTTCTCATGCAACTGTTATCAGTGAACCTCCCCTATTGACACGCTTTGCGTTTCATGTACCAAATGTCATGACTATTTTCCTACGCGTAGGTCGATCAAAAGAAACCGCCAAAGCCCGAGTTCATATGTACGAGTAACATTTCGTAACAGACTTTTTTACGGTGAGTTGTTAGATCCACGCTCAACCCCCAAGCTGTAGAGCGACTTTGGTCGGCTGACCTCTACTGCCGATTCAATATATCCGCAGTTTCCCTCCATATCAAGAGGCCATCTCCTCCATCCGCAACCTGAGGACGCGCCATGCCGTGGCGATAAGGGACCACTTAACACAGACATTAATACTGAACCCTGTTTGTAACTGTGACCCGAGTGAAAACTTAGTTTTATTGCTGGTAGGATGGAATTACATTCCTAGGCCTTATTTTCTCCCTTTAGAACGAAAGTGGCTTTATGAAATCGCCATTTTATTGATTTTTTCTTTGCTGTTGGGTGAGGCGAGTTCCTTTGTACTTACTCCCCAAGCCGGCTCATTGTACCATCTGCGGAAGGTGGTTGAAAATAACTGATAATATTGTGACGTATTTGCTCAAAGCAAGAACTGTGGAGACAGAGAAACAGCCGTTGCTAGGTAATGGCCCGTACACACTCAGCAGAGGTGTTGCAAGCGGCTTTTCTGTAGCTCCGAGCCGTTCTCTTTGCCACGCAACTGTGCGGTAAACACATCACTGTAAGAGTGAATCAACACGCAACAATAGAGGAAACAGTGTTTTCTGTGAGTCCGCCCCGAGGCTATGCAACGAGGATCTCACACAGCTAGAATAAGAACTGAGAGAGTCTCCGAATTTGGCAGTTGGCTGAATAACTGAGAAGAAATTGTATGAAATGAATTAGACTGTGCAAAGAACACTCAATGATCCTCTGCAGTTACAGTCTGACTGTTATGAATCCGTTGCCAGGATACGACTAGTGAAGACTGAGGACACTGCATAACAGTGAACGGTAAAGTGTGGAAACAGCGATAGCGCTGTAATCACTTGCAGTTCTGAGTGGTGTGTATAAGATATTAATAAATTCAATCATCTAACCCAAAATCCATCTATAGTTCACGCACACCTCCCTATGAGCAACCATATGCTGCTCAATTTCCACTTTGTCCACCACAAACCCCACATAGACATCCCTGGGGCTGTAACTGGGCCTCCCCGTTGACAAGACAGCGAATAACCACCTAAAGAATAGCATGGTCATGAGTGATAACACCATAGTGTCTGTGTGTGTACTTATTCCATGGCTTCAGCTGTTGAATAAATCGTGATTATCTTGAATTTTCGTATAAATAGTTTGTCATCTGGGCCACCTAAACTTCGTACTTTTAAATTCCTTAAAAACAGTAATAACAAAATGGCAGACTTACGAACTCGTAACGTGACAGGTGTATTAGAGTCACTTAATGTGCGTTCCTGAATAGATACATTGTAAGAAATCGTAAATTAATGAGGAATATCCGTTTAGTCATTCTGTTTGTAGAATGTTAACAGTAACTAGAATTTTCTGAGAGGCAGCGTTACGTGGAGCAAAAATAAAAAAGTAAATGTATTCCTGTAACAGGCCGTGGAGGCTCATAGGTTTGTGAGATGTTGAGGTTCCCACATTTTCTAGACAATCGGCTCATAGATGGCGGCAAGATTGTCAGCCCTACGCGCCGGCTGCCATTTACCCCCAAGAATATTCCAAAATATTCCTGATACTCGTTTCTGTTAGAGGCTGGGTGAGAAATATTTGTAAGACCAGCTTGACGTAATCACAATATTTGGGCACCAAAACTAGAATTGTAGGTTATGAAAATACTTCTGTGAAGATTTTTTTTTACAATTTATAGGTACTAATGGATGGAATTACAAATTTTTATTCGAATAAATAGATTAGTTGATGAGGCGTCTTGTCAAATGCGATACAGACAATTTCGCTCGCTTAGTCATTGTTACTGGAGAATATAACCTCCGTTCAGGTTCCCAGTACTTCAAGGGAAGTAGCCTTTAGCGGGCATGCGCATTACAAAATTTTGTTACGATTTTTTTTTTCTGAATTATTCGAAATCAAGTATGAAGAGCGAGATTATTTAAATTTATAAGAAAGCCTCAAATCGCTATTCCAGCCGTTCTCCTCATTATGCCACAAACCATTCGTTGTTATTTCAAAAGTTCCTTCTTTCCTTACTTCTGTCTTTTACGTCGAAAAACATTTCTTTGTTCAATATATTCATCTTCTTTATTTTGCATACATTTTCCTCTAAAAGCCCCTTTTCCTGTAACTTGTGTTGTGATTCAAAACATGTCTGGAAAATCTGCAATAATCCAGTAGTAATAATATAGGCCTAGTTCAACATTCCATAAATTTTGTGCCAGTTACGGAAGCCCTTAATTATAATCCCTACGTAATGTTATATCCTCAAGACTGCCTCTGAAAATTAAATTTGTATCCCTAAAAGTGACGTAGTCATAGAGGCATAAAAACCGCAGTAGTGAATCCGCTTTATTTTTTCAATTAAATTAAAGTTTGCCGTCATTTTGTTCAGATTACACGTCCCATTAAAGACAGACTTTTAACTCACTTTATTTATTTACTTAATTATTTGCATTACAAACATTTGCACACACTCCTGAAGTCGGAAAACCTTGGTCATGAAGCTGCCGTAGTTTAGGTTTCAATTGAAGTTTACCATCATTTGATTCTGTTTGTATCGTCACATTGAAGACATACGTTTCACTCTCTCGTTTATTTACTTAACTATTTGCATTGCAAACATTTGCACCCAGAATTGTAAAGTAAAACATAGCATTGAGTTTCTGCCCTTATCCCTTAGTCATCAGCGACTCTCAATTCTCTGCAGGCGTGAAATCCAATTACATTCTGGGCCCGGCACTCATCACTTTGGCGGTCAGAATATTTTACTAATTCCACGCCTGGTGCTGCTTTAAGTGATTTCAATCTCGACCGACCTGTGAGCATGTCATTCACTGAATTTCGACACCCGGTTCTCCGTCATAAATGACTGTTTGAAATGTGATTAAGTGTAAAGTATCTTTCCAAAGATAAATTCTTTATCAGAGTACTTATAAGAATTGTTGTTATAAGTAGTGAATTTGTCATTATCATCATCATCATCATCATCGTCACAACTAAACCTCTCGGCATTTTCCAATTACAAGAAGTAAAGCTGTTCTACATGTCCGTCGAACTTCCCTGACAACTTCATTTCACGTAAGATTTGCGGTTTTCACGGCGGTGACTATGAAGAATACCGTCTTCTGGGATGTGGCGCCGTGCAGATCTTGTGTGAACTGACTTTTTGGAGGAACGTATCGCCTCCGTCTTCATGGNAATTGTAAAGTAAAACATAGCATTGAGTTTCTGCCCTTATCCCTTAGTCATCAGCGACTCTCAATTCTCTGCAGGCGTGAAATCCAATTACATTCTGGGCCCGGCACTCATCACTTTGGCGGTCAGAATATTTTACTAATTCCACGCCTGGTGCTGCTTTAAGTGATTTCAATCTCGACCGACCTGTGAGCATGTCATTCACTGAATTTCGACACCCGGTTCTCCGTCATAAATGACTGTTTGAAATGTGATTAAGTGTAAAGTATCTTTCCAAAGATAAATTCTTTATCAGAGTACTTATAAGAATTGTTGTTATAAGTAGTGAATTTGTCATTATCATCATCATCATCATCATCGTCACAACTAAACCTCTCGGCATTTTCCAANGTCATAAATGACTGTTTGAAATGTGATTAAGTGTAAAGTATCTTTCTAAAGATAAATTCATCATCAGAGTACTTATAAGAATTTTTGTTATAAGTAGTGAATTTGTCATTATCATCATCGTCGTCGTCACAACTAAACCTCTCGGCATGTTCCAGTTACAAGAAGTAAAGCTGTTCTACATGTCCGTCGAACTTCCCTGACAACTTCATTTCACGTAAGATTTGCGGTTTTCACGGCGGTGACTATGAAGAGTGCCGTCTTCTGGGATGTGGCGCCGTGCAGATCTTGTGTTAACTGACTTTTTGGAGGAACATATCGCCTCAGTCTTTCATGGTAGGAAAATCCGCGAACGAGAAACCTTCGTGAGCAGGTGGCTGGCAGGATGTTTCTGTCCTGAAGATTGAGGCAATACGTTCCTCCGAAACGTCGGTTCATACAAGATCTGAACGGCTCCACATCCAAAAATATGACATTATTCAACTTCATTGCAGTTTACATTGCCTGTTATCTTCGGAATTCAGCTTTCAGACGTTCTTTTTAAATATCCTAAACATTTCTTTTGATTATATATATATATATATATACGTATATGTGTATACCTGCTCTCCCCAGTTCTTCTTCAATATCTTCATTACGTTTGTGATCCGATATTCTGTACACGCCACCGCCATGGTAAAGCACATGTGTCCCATGTCTATTATTCCTGTTTTGTTCTTTCTTTAACTTCCAGCACACACACGCCAATATAAAAGCAAGGTTATGTCCATTTTGTACATAATTTCAGTAGAGGTTATTCAGGCAGTTTCGTGGCACTATTTCCTTTAGCGGGTGCAATGCATTTGTAACACCACAATATAATATTGAAATGTGACAACTTCCTTTGAGAGCAAAGTGGAGCGAATAAAATGTAGAACTGAGTGAAAGAAACATGAGACTAGTCAAAACTGCGTA
Source organism: Cryptotermes secundus (assembly GCF_002891405.2). NCBI lineage: Eukaryota > Metazoa > Arthropoda > Insecta > Blattodea > Kalotermitidae > Cryptotermes > Cryptotermes secundus. The sequence goes on along the minus strand of NW_019745099.1, from coordinate 945,008 downwards.
ATGATTTGATTAGTGCCATGATGTTTACTCTTCAGTATACAGTATTATGGTGATAAACGAAGATGGAATAGACATAGGCAGATGAGAAAAACACACCCATAATCTGAAACCTGAAAGTAAGGTGTCTTGAGAGACCCAGGCATAAATTGCAGGGTAATATTAAAATGTATCTAAAGGTAACAGATTGTGGACTGGATTCATTTGGCTCAGAATAGGGGAAAGTAACAGTCTCGTATGTTCATGGAGATAGACCTAGGCCCACTGGGGCTGTAATGCCAAAGAAAAAAAAACGGTCTCATATGGGAACAGTAATAATCCTTCGACGATTTGGTTCCAAGAAGGACTGTGATTCATTGAGTTAATTAATCAGTTAGTTGTTTACTTATTGAGTTACATTGTTACTGACAAAAGTCTCAGATTCTAAATTTGAAAGTTGAAATTTCAATGCCAAATGGGGAGGTTTTATAAAGCCACAAATTCTTCTTGTCAAGCAGCTCAGTTTTTCCGTCTCGGAGCCAGTTCTCAGGTACAATGATATGCTACTGGTATACTGCTCGAATTGCAAGTTATTTTGCAGTCTTCCATATTATTAAGCCCAAAGTTCCGGCTAATATAATACTCGTACTGAACGTGTGCATTTTCTCGCTCCGGGAGGCAATAGATTGTGACCCAAAATCAGGTAACTGGTTAGTAAAATGTACATTAAAGTAAAAAGTAAAGGTATCCCTGTAACAGGCCGTGGAGGCCCATAGGGTTGTGAGATGTTGAGGGTCCCACATTTTCTAGACAATCGGCTCATAGATAGAGGTAATGTTGTCAGTCTTACGCGCCGGCCGCCCTTTACCCCCAAGCATATTCCAAGACTATACCTGATGTTCATTTCTGCTGTAGGTTGAGTTGACCCCAGGTCATAGTGCGGCTGGAAGGATTAGGCCAATTGAAATACATCCAGTGACATCATCGGGATTTGAATTCGCGACTTTCCGGCTTGTAGCATAGTGCCTCAACCAACTACGCTATCGCGTAAAATTAAATCACTGAGATTAGCTCTTTCTGAGGGATCCAACTGAGTGTCTCCCCCCCCTTTCACCTGAGGACGGAAACAGATCAAATTTCCGAAACGTAGTGCTTTCTGTTCTCTAGAATACAGGACGGCGGACAAAGTTCAAAAACACAGGAATTCTGTGTGTTATACACCATCATCAAAACCCTTTAGAATCACTAGTATATACTGTTTTGCCATGTTCTGCTTTGCGAAAACGTGGGTTGATCACATGAATGCGTGGAGACTGAAAAAAAACGCGCACTACCATTTCATCTAGCTCTTTCATTACGTTGACTGCAGCATGCTCTGTGATATATGTTAAATGAAATTAATTTAGTTGCACTTTATTACAGCAGACTATTGCGTGTTACAAGGACTCAATGGACGATCTGTTTTGTCAATTTACAATCCCCCACCCCAGGAAATCCGAATTAAGGTCTACAAACCTAGTCAAAACAAATAACCTGCAGTGTTAACTCGTAAATTGGTCGGTTCAAAGCGACGGGAAATTTATTTCCGTGCTAGGAGATTTGACTGTTTTTTTTTATTTGGCTTTTAATTAGTAGAGATAATTCAATTGAACGTGTACGATTAAATGGACTGAAACAAAATGTGAAATGTGAACCCGGCTGTAACGGTCACGGTTTGGCATGAGAAGTCTTGTTATTGTCAGTTAAATGTAAAGTTGACCCTGTCCTTAATTCAGCATCACGCGATGAAGACGTATGGGGGAGTGAAGGTATAGCTCCATCATTATTGGCCTTGATACTGGATGAACGAGAGTGGTCAGCTTCACGACCCAGCCACTTTAATCCCGGAGAAAGAGCCTCCAGTGTCCATTGAATAGGAGGCTGGTTTGGCTCCCAGAGCCGGTCTGAACGNGAAGGGTAGATAAAAAATCTTGCCCCTACCGGGAATCGAACTCCAGCCGTCAAACCTATAGGCCATCTATATACCGACTGAGCTGCCGGTTACACAAGCGTTTCTCAGTCGGTGGGATGTGCACCACTGGAGAATCTTGACGGTCGGCTGAGGGAGATGACAGTTTATAATAATTAATTCAGCTAATTAACTTTCCTGATTATCTGGAAGGATTTTCCTTCTGCTGTGAAATGTTTTGCTACAGTAAATCTTTGAACCGTCTGAGTAAGATTATTTAAAACTGTGTGGTTTATTGATCAGAGTTCCTGGCTACAGATCCAGAGATCCCAGGTTCGATTCCCGGCGCTACCAGATTTTCTGAGAAATAGCGGGTCTGGAACGGGATCCAGTCAGCCTCGTGAGGATAAATGAGGAGCTATTTCAAGGAAATAGCGACTCCGGTGTAGGAAACCGAAATTAATGGCCGTGAGGAACCGTTACTCTGACCACGTGACACTCTCTATCCGCAAAAGTTGGCTCTAACTTCGCTAACAAGCGGCTGTTGCTCGGTCGGTATAGTTCGCTTGCAGATTACAGGCCACGGAGTTTTTGATCACCATCTTCTGGAAATTGCGAGGTTTGGTAAAGTGAGCATTTATCTACACATCGGAGGAACATGGTACTTCCATCATTAGGATAGAATTGTGGACCCTTCTCTACGCTGTCATCTTCATAGTCACCAGCGTGCTAAACCTAAATTTCACATAGATACTCGCGATTACTGATAATTAACTAAGTAACAAACGGATAAATGAGGAGCTATCAAGCGGTTAGTCGCTGGCCTTCCACCGCGGCAGCCCGGGTTCAAACCCGGGTCTGGTCAAGTGGGATTTGTGGTGGACAAAGTGCCGCTGTGGCAGGTTTTCTTCGAGTACTACGGTTTCCCCTGCCAATCTTCATTCCACAAAATTCTCCATCATCATAATCACCCGAGGCAAGTACAATAGGCCAATCAGTGGCCGCCGTGTCGAGTGGATCCAGTCGGAATCCAGCCCCACTAAGCGAATTTAAAAAAAAAATCAAGTAACAAAACTGACTAATCGACTAGCTAAATCCATGGGGTAGAGTCCTTCTTGAGGAGTCAACATTTCTCCCAAATTCCCAGAGTTTTATGCAACCAGTGTTTCACTACTGTATTACAAGAGTCCGCCACTGTTCTCTTTCGGGAGCCAGATGAATTGAGTCCGCACCGCCAATCAATTACTTTAAGACTCATTATAGTAATATTCTGCCATCTACGTCTACTACCTCATAGTGGTCTGTCGCCTTCAGGTTTCGCTGCCAAAACTTTTTATTCACTCATCTCACATGCGTGCTACATGCCCTGTAAATCTCATCGTCCTTGACTTCATCATTCTAGTTGTATTTGGTGAAGAGTAGAGGTTATGGAGCTCCTCGTTTTGCAGTTCTCTCTAACCTCCTATTATTCCATCCTCCTTCCGTCCAAATATTCTCACAACTTGAAAAATTGGCGTTGTGAAAATTTCAGAACTTATATTAAGATGTCAGGTTACCTGTAGATTAATTGGCCACAATCAAAAAACGAAAGCACTTCTCTGGATGGCCATGCAGGTATTGTACATTTACCTCAAATTTATCTTCATGAAATCTGCGTATACGTTTACAGATCCATTACCGTACATAATTTCAATAACAAAATCGAGTAATGCTAGTGGTATTTTATCTGACAAATTTATGACGCCGAAATATTGATTTGTATATTAACGAATAATCTTGGCACTTGGTATGAATAACATGACGTTAAATGCAATCCTACGGATGCACCATTTAAAAATGTCACGTTAATTTACGAGTAAATGCGAGACTAGCCTGTGGCTTAACGGATTCCACTCGTAATTCACTGTAATTACACAAACATTCTCGCTAGCTTCTCCGTTTGCGTACACCTCTGACGTAGGCACGTAGCGCTGCAACAAATTTGCACGCACCAAACTGTGAAATTAATTGTGTTCTTACGTTCTAATCCATTAGCTAATTAGGCGTCCATCATGGTCCAAAATTCTTTGCATTGACAAAATCCAAAATTGCATTCCAACACCAGTACTCTATTGAAAACTGAGATTAGATGCGTACAGGCCATTAACCATATATGGACGGATAATATTAAAAATAATCTCAAATAAACAATTCTCATTGTTTGCGTTAGATTCGTATGGTTTAGGACAGGATCCATTTGGGGATTCTAATGAAGAGTGTGATGGATTTTCGGATTCGATAAAAGACGGAGAATTTCTATATCAGCTTAGCGACTAACAGTTTTTTTAAGAATTCCTTTATTCCATATACTTAATTAATTACTTAATCTCTGTAACGGAGTGATGTACTTTAAAACACAATAAAATCTTCTTGCAACATAATTCCAATGAACGCGAACATTTTTTCCTTTTCAGAAAAATATATTTTGGAAAGAGGCAGTTTTCCCTCTCATTTTTGACACGTCACAAATCAGAACTTAATGCAACATATTGTATGAACACTGCACTATTAATAAGCAATTCATGCTTTCAGTAAATTCATGTGCAGAAATATTCCTTGTTAGACAAACCTCATATAATTTAGAACTAAATTGAAATGAAGAGAGAAACTATATATTGAAACAGGCTATTTTCCGAAGCATATAATGTAGTGTAGACCGTTGAAAGTCAACCGACGTTTCGGAGAATAGTACCGTCTCCTAGAGGTTTTGACATTCAACGGACAAAGAGACATTATATCCCAGGAGACAGGACTCTTCATAATCACCGCTGTGATTACCTCAAATTGTGCAGATTGCTTTTCTTAATATACTTTTTACTTTTACGTTTCTTTTAACTGCACATTCTCCGATTTCAGTTTCATCCCAGGTTCCGTTTTAGACGGGTTTAACTTTTTTCATAACGCACATGAAGCGCAGCTGTGATCCCTCTTCAGCCCACTTAATAAGTCGAACATTTCGAGAGGGTTCCCTCGGCTCTCAACTTTTTCTATCTAGTCTGCAATACAGTGTTCCATACCACCATTCTCCCCTTCCACTTCTTATGTAGAACACTTAAGTTACCGGTGCCAAATCCTCTTCTAAATCCTACCTCTTCACTCTTCCATCCTTCCTTGACTCAAATTCTATCACTTCTTTCCCCCCTTTTTCTCTTGCAGCAGATATAAGCTCTCTTGTCTCTAGGAGGCAGCCAGCCGGTCTACAGTACTTAGACTCTTAAGATCCAAACAGGGCTTGGCGAGATAATTCAGTGGTAAACATGCATTCATATGCTTCATGCAACCAAATCCGCCATCAGGGATGACTGGTGTAAGCGCAGATCCTCAGACACACAGAATCATAAACAGAATCAACCACTTATTTTGAAAATTACAAATTATATTCTACGATTAAAGATTAGTGTCTTCTGGGATACGCCGCCTTGTAGCCTGGTAGGAAGTTACTGACGTTTCACGGAAACCTACTGCCTTCTCCTTCAGTCTTAGAAAGTCAGAGTTTTTGTCCCTAGGAGACAGGGAGAGCGAGGGATTTGCACGACTCCCAAAGTAGTGAGACATTGAATGTGGTCATGAGTCCCACGCAGGACTCGGAACAAAGAATGACTGTGCTGGCGGGGACCGGCAGTAAATTACCAGACAGGCCGGAAAATTGAGGCGAGAGATTACTCCGAGATGTTGATACCTCTCTGTCAGAGTACACAGCATCACATCCCAGAAAGACAGTGATATTTGTATTCTTTGCCTTGAGAACCTAATTAAAGCTACATTTTGTTCCATTTTAGTGTAATTTTGGTTGCTTTTATTACCATTTACGAAATCCAAATTTTATGTACAGTAAGGTAAAGCTCTCCCTGTAACATGCCTTGAAGGCCCATAGGGATGTGAGAGTTCGAGGCTCCCACATTTTTTAGACAATCGACTCACAGATGGCGACAAAGTTGTCAGTTGTCTGTATTTAAAATTATGGATTCCGAAGTAAATTCTTCTGGTGAGTAGGTCGGTGCACGTTTCTTATGCAGATACGATAAAAAGACGCACCGATCACAGTCGGAAATATCCTTTTTGTGAGTTAATTCACGGCATTGACACTGCAGCCTATAGCTTCGAATGGTAGGATGTCTCCTATTAAGTCAGGGTGGGGCAAAATACGAACTGCGCTAAAAGCGGGAGGGTTAACCCTGTATGCGTGTTAATTCAGTGTTGCTCTAACTTCATGCAATGCAGTCCTGAAGAGAAGACAATTCGCAATGTACTCCATTCTTCTATGGAACCCGAATGTTCACTGCCGTTTCCAGGTTGCGGCCTGGGGAGGCGGACGCCAGGTGTGAAAGTAGTGAGAATGAGAACACATCAAAGGAGCAGTCGTAGTCAGCCAACAAGGGATGATTCTACAATTCGTGAGGAAGTTTTTTGGGCTGGAGGTCTATTAGCAGCTCACCGTAAGAATAAATCAGCAAATTACGAAATATTATATGGGACCTCCGACTTGAACGGATTAAATGGAGCGATTTAAGTTGAAAAGAAAGGAAATAGGGTCAGAGGTTCAGGATTCGACTGAGGTGTCACATGGCAGAATGTAGAGACGGACTATTTCAAAGACTATAATGAAATTTCGCGTTTCGTAACAGGCGAGGAATATCTTAATAAGCCGAGCAACTGTTAGCTTCTGAAGGACTCGGAGCGAGAAAGTTGGTTCAAGCGCTGTAGGTTCTGACTTGTGTTCGAGAGCTACCCAGTTCGAATATCGTCCAGAATACCGACTATCTTAACTGAGAATTTTCATCGTTTTTTATCTAAAATATAAAGTTGTTCCTGTGCTTAAGTAATTCAAAACTACGCCAAGAAGGCGTATGGGGTAGTTGATGTAAAGGTCCGCATTTTCTTAACCTCGACACTAGCTGTATACGAGTGTTCAGCTTCATGCCCAGGCCGCTTTATCATGGGCAAAGAACCCCCAGTACTCATTGCACACGACTTCCGACCCACCGGTCGTCCACCCCGTAGCCAGTCGCTATATCAACTCCGCTATCCCGGCTCCCAGTTTCCTTCAGTTCCACTACGAAAATGGCAGGATATTCCAAGGCCCCTTTCTTCCATTTCCTTGCCAATTCAGTTATCTTATTTTATGTTCGACTGTACCAACCTGTGATATGGACAGCGTCTTTATATATGCCAAAAACAAATAGAAGGGGCTTTTTTATTATTTTTTTTAATTCGCATAGTGGGGGGCTGGAATCCAGTTGGGTCCACTCGGCACGGCGACCACTGATTGCCTATTGTACCTGCTCCGACTGATTATGATGATGGAGAATTTGGTGCAATGAATATTGGCAGGGGAAACCGAAGTACGCGGAGAAAACCTACTCCAGGGCCACTTTGTCCTCCACAAATCCTACTTGACCAGAGCCGGGTTTGAACCCGGGCCACCGCGGTGGGAATCCAGCGACTAACCGCTTGAGCTATGGCGCGGCCAATAGAAGGGACTTCTTCAATGATTAGGCCGCGCCATAGCTCAAGCAGTTAGTCGCTTGCTTCCCATCGCAGCGGCCCGGGTTCGATCCCGCGTCTGGTCAAGAGAGATTTGTGGTGGACAAAGTGACGCTGGGGCAGGTTTTCTCCGAGTACTTCGGTTTCCCCTGCCAATCTTCATTCCACTAATTGCTCCACAATTACCCTCACCTATCATCTGGGGCTGGTGCAATAGGACAGAAGTGGCCGCAGTACAAGGGACTTAGTCCCACCCCGCTAGCAATAAGAAAAAAACATTTCAATTATTTAGTTAGTTGGCATGTTTATTTAACGAATTACAAGGCAAAACTACCCTATAATATTTGTGCTGTAGAGACAGAGTACTTAGTGTGTTGAATAATTACAGACTGCCAACACCACAGGTTTCCCTTAAGTATATGACAGAATCTGGAGGGCTCTTGAATCAGTAATGGTTGTAAGAGGATTTGTTGCAAGTCTATCGTCTCAGTACACGAGACTTTAATATACAGCAGAGTACCGTACTTAAGGAACCAAAAACCCGGTTTGACAAAGCAACGCCTTGGTAACAAACGCAAGGAGAAGGGTCCGACATACGTGAGAACTTCTTTAAAATTTCTCCCCGGAGAATACGTGTAAGCCTTCAATGCTGTCATGGCACTCAGGTGTTGTTGTATTAAAGTAATTCTTCCTGTTTTTCCTCAGTTCTTCGGAATTTTTTATGATTACAGTCTTCTGCTATTTGGCGCTGTGTAGTCTGGTAGAAGTTTTCCGATTTTCCCCATGAAATGTAGATAAACATCTGCGAGAGTACAGGGAGTCACATCCCAGAAGACTGCAGTCTCAGGCGTTATTCATTTTACACCATACATTTAATTATCGCCTTCAGAATAAATGTTACAGTTAATTTAAGTGTTAAATTGGTAAATTGCCACTTGAGGGGAAAATGCAAGAATACGTGAAAAATCAAGAGCTAAACACCTTAAGCTTTACATTTAATTTGCTAGTGTAATCAATTGTGACTTGTCAACGCATTGGCTGGCAACGGCTCGATAGACACCCCGTGATACAAGCACACAACAATAGGACGCGTGTTTATAGCTCGTTGCTAGGCAGTAGTCAGCGCGCCAATGGACTGGCGAGATAGCTATCACGTGACTTGTTTTCTTTGTGTTATGCTCTAGGCAACAATAAAATTGTGCTTTTGCGTTGTCCGTGCCGCGGCTATATGACACGGGTCCTCTTGCAGCTCAAGAGTGTCCGTGAGGTTTCGGCAGTTGATAGTACAAGGACGAGAATGGAGCGTGTCCTTAGTGAACTGTGAAGACTAATTGAGTACAGATTAGGACAGTGGAGTACAGAGTAATTGAAGACAAAATAACAAGATTTCATAGTGATTTGAGGAGCTAGATTCTGTATTGAGACCCACTGCCAGGAGACGACTACTGAAGACGGAGAATCCTAGTGCATGTGCAACGGTGAACTATGAATTCTGTAAATCAGCGATAGCGCTGTATTAGTGGTAAATGGAAGATAGTGGGTAACCGAGGCACTAGTAAATCCAGACGTCCGAACTAGAACCCGTTATGTTCGTCACGCATATCCCCATACACGTGACACAATATTTGTGCTTCATAAATCATCTTGAACAGAAGCTGTTCATTCTATTTTACAAAATATTATCTGTAATCATTTACTAATGCTACATAATCCAATATATAAATACATGTTATTATTGGGGTGATGAAATTACGATGTTCTTTCAAGTCCGACTTGTATCTCAGATGGGGAAAATACACAAATAATTTATTGGGGAAAAGTTTTGGAAAGCGATTGCTTGAGAATTAGAGGAAGAGAAGTATATGTATTAAGTATATTTTAAGGATGCACATTGTGAGGATAATCCCAGGGCTTAACTGTCTCTGGATCATGTTCAAAGGATGAATTAGTGACGTACAGAATGCCCCAAAAATCAGTTAAGTGGATAATAAAATGTATTAATTAATTTATTTATTTATATATAAGGCCTCGCCATAGCTCAAGCGGTTAGTCGCTGGCTTCCCACCGCGGCGCCCGGGTTCAAACCCGGGTCTAGTCAAGTGGGTTTTGTGGTGGACAAAATGGCACTGGAGTGGGTTTTCTTCGAGTACCTCGGTTTCCCTTGCCAATCTTCATTCCACAAAATTCTACATCATCATAATCATCCGGGGCAGGTACAATAGGCCATTCAGTGGCCGCCATGCCGAGTGGACCCAATGGACTGCACCCCCCACTATGCGAATTAAAAAATTAATTAATTTATTAAAAAAAATCGAAATGAGATCTTCTGTGTTCAGTGCACAATTCATAACGCAGTGATGTCGTCCTGCAAGTTGGCTGGCAGGTTTAAACCTGAACATTTCCATCAATACAAGAGAATAGTTTAGGTCAACTTACTTATGGACCCCTCCGTATAAACAAAGAAATCTTATACTATGAGTATTAATCGAGGTTTTGAAATATAAAATTTTGAGCTTAATGACACTCTTTGAAATGCAATGCTTATATATGCTTAGCACCAAAACGAGGCTTAGATTTATTACAGAAGAAATTTAGGAGGAAGATGAGGAGCGTATGAAGCTGCTATCCCAACATTCGCCTGGAGAGCCTGAGAAAATCAGGAAATCTCTCTATCACGACCGGTAATCTTTAGTTATCCTATGTTCTTTGAGCCGCAGTAAACAAGTGAGTAGCTGTAGATAACATGTTAATTTTGTCGTCAATTACAAATCAGTTTTATGGGTGTAATTTTTGTTGTTTTTCTTTGATTTCTATTAAGCATTATTTAGTGAGGAGCATGAAAAAACCGGTTAAAATGAGCTGTGAATTTCCTTCCATTTTTATCATGTTTAATTAATCCAGTTGAGAATTGTACATTTTAGACTCCCGTATATTTTCAATTACAGGTTTAATGATAACGTAGCGCGTTTGTCAGTGTAGCCTTACTGACTAGAAAAGAATTTTGTCTTGAGCTCATATAAAGTGTAGTAATATATGTCTGAATTGAGAGATGGGTTAAATTGATATCTGACATTAACGAATACATTTTTGTATCCCGAATATATGGAAAGAAAACCAACGTAATATTATCCGTGACAAAAGGAAAATGGCTAACACCGAAACGGAAACGAAATCAAGAATATAAAGGGAAACGACGTGATAAAAATATTTGTTTTTCTCTACGTATGTTTCCCTTTCGCACTGTACTTACAGAATATGTTAGAGAAGAGAATTTTCATTCAAAATTGGAAAATAATTAAACCAGAACGTCGACAAAATATGCTCCGAAATTTCATGGACTATTCGGAGAAATAAAATTAAAAAGGTAAGATGAAAAAAAAAGAGGGCGAAAGAACAAAGAAAAAGAAGAAAAGAAAACTAGGGTACAGAAATTATAAATAACTGAAACGTATATTGTCCAGTAAAATTTTATTGTACATATGTATCATGAATTTCTTATTTATAAATATAAGTGCATTGATTGGTTAATTTGCTTTGTGATATTTTGTCTTATCCAGAATTACCTAATTTGGAAGGAAACTGCAACAGCTGCTTCAGTGCATAACTCCTACGCAGTTCCTCCCACGCACGAAGATCCTGCGCTCTTGTTGTTGTCCTTGTTCCGAGTTTGCAGATGAATGTGTACTAATTATAAACTGACAAGGTAGATCCAAGTGGACACGTCCCTTAAAATGTGCATTGCTTTATGCCACCCTGACAGCGGGAACGCGAATTCCAATCACACTCGAAGTGTGTTTCTGTCATTTCTTTGTCGTGTTCTTAAGGTGGGAGTCTTGCGGTGGGCTGATCCCCTATCTAAGAAGCCCTAAAACCTGTCTCAAACAACAGTTGTCTTAGAAAAACAGTTCCTTCTCCGTACATGCCAAAGAACCTAATCTAAGTAAGAAGAAGGATTTCTCACGATTCCCTTTAATTCTGTTGCCGTTCACAGGGAATGAGATATTTGCACTCAAGTCCTATCCGCGTTCATGGTTACCTCACTTCCCGTAACTGCGTCATTGACGCACGCTGGGTTCTCAAGATCACAGACTACGGCTTGCCTGCGTTCTACGAGGCGCAGAATATCACACCGCCTTCTAAAACTGCAAGAGGTAAGGACAGCTACTCTTCTTCCTTCTCCCCAATGAATCAAGGCCAAAATTCTCTAGCAAATTCCTTGCTACAAAAGAGATATATCGCCCTGAATTCTACAATTTTTATCTGTTTAATTTCTGTGCGTGACAGTATCATCATTATTGTTGTTGTTGTTGTTGTTGTTGTTATTATCAGCATCGTCAAAGAAGCCTATCTTAAAATCTCTTGACACGTTGCACTATTTGCAACTTCCAACAAATAGTTTACTGGTTACCGTGAACAAAAATAAAAAAGAGAGAGAAAAAAAAGTAAAGCTATCCCTGTACCAGGCCTTGAAGGCCCATAGGGTTGTGAGACGTTGAGGGTTCCACGCTATCTAGGCAATCGGCTCAAAGATGGCGGTGAGGCTGTCAGCCATAGGCGCCGGCCGCGCTTCACTCCCCAGGAAAATTATTTAATTAATTCCTGGTACTCATTTCTGTTAGAGGATGAGTAAACTCCAGGGCCTAGTGCGGCTGGAAGGAGTAGGTTAATTGAAAACAATCCAATGACCTCATCGGGACTTGAACCCGCGACCTTCCGGCTTGTAGCATAGCCCCTCAACCAACTACGCTACCGATGTATTTATCTGTGTGTGTGTGTGTTCTCTGTCCCTCGTTCAAATTTTGAATCTATTGATGGATGTCCTTTTTAATTTAATATAATTAATAACATCAACCTGTTCTCTATGACATGTTGCTCGTAAGCGATTACAGATACTGCGCCGATATGAAACTGTGGGATTATGTATGATGATTGCAATATACTCAGAATTTGTACCACCTGCTGTAAGTAACAAGTTCTTCCAGAAATAACAAAGACAAAAATAATAATAATTTGCGAAAAAATATATTGAATATTTTAAGTAAAACAATAATCTACATAAATAAAAATTAAAAACAAAAAAAAAAACAATATCAGTATATAAGATTTGAGGTTTCCACGGCTATGATTATGAAAAATGTCGTCTTCTGGAATGTGACTCCTTGAAGATCTTGTGTGAACCGATGTTTCGGAGGGACGTATCACCTCCATCTTCAAGGTAGAAGAATCCGCGAGGTAGGTGCTTGCAGTCGGCCTTCTTTCCCCGCATTATTTTGGAAGAAATTCATATCAGTTTCGTTAAGTTCATGACATTCCACCAGAACGAGCGAGATTTGAACTTTTTTTTTTTTTTTTGAGACTCCCATATTTATTATGCAATCTGAGTTAATACATTTAGCATAATGATGTGAAAAGGAAAGAAAAAAAAGAACGTGTAGAACACCGCTCATTAGCGGTGCTCCTTGTGCAGTAGATAAAGTCTGGTATGATTTGTGGGAGAATACTTACAAACTAGGGACTTAAGATCTAAATAATAATACTACATTATACAAGAAATCTGTTTGGGAGATCATGTGGAAGATGTCTTCTCAGTCTGCGGAGAGGCGGGGGTGCAGAGAGTTGAGACACTTCTTGGTTAATGTGCATGTTGAGCCGTGATCTGTATTTCGAACTTAGTCGACTGATTTCTTCTTGAACTGTAGGTATTTGTAGATCGTGTCTGATGATGGCATTGGGGACATACCAAGGGGCGTCCGTTAGCAGACGCAGAGCTTTAGACTGAAATCGCTCAAAGATGGCAATGTTGGTGTTCGAAGCAGAGCCCCATAGTTGAATGCCATATGTCCACACAGGTTTGATGATGATTTTGTAAATGAGGAGCTTGTTGTTTAG
>NW_019745099.1:861030-931624 GCF_002891405.2 Cryptotermes secundus | reverse complement strand
TCTACCGAATGTGTAAGATCAAGAAAAATCGAAGTGAACGGAAAAGTTCATGGAGGTAGGCCTAGGCCCACTGGGGCTGTAGTGCCAAGGAAAAAAATATCTTTTCTATTCCTAGCCAATGACATGTCGGTACTAAAGAAACTGAAAATGCAGTGTCAGCTGAACATTCGACGGCATCACCATCATAACGAGTTTTATGAGAATTTTCTCAGTACTTTATGAAGACAGCACCAGAAATATAGGCGTACATTCGTATGGTCGACGCAAGATCCAATATGTCGTAATTTTTAAAATATTTTTATTTACATTGTTGTATAAATTTTTAGACTTCTGGCAATTAATGGTCACAATATGAATGAAAGATCAATACAACTCAGTTTTCATTTAACAAAAAGAGAAAGGATTTTTTAATTTTGCAGTCCCATGTGGCCGCTATTTTCGTCTGTGATTTTATACCAGCCTTGGGTAATTCTACTGGGGGATTCTATTGTGTATGCATACACAGGCATACCTAAAAACATAGGCTACATGTAATAGAGTATTCACTCATATATTTAACGTCTACACAATAGTTATATTTAGTTCACTCGGCACATTAATAATAAAGAATTGAATTATTCCGGGGAACTGGAATTAGACTCCTGGCATGTGAAAAAAAATTCTCTGTTCTCCGCAGAGTCCAGAAGGGCTCTGGGGCCAACACAGCAATGAGTGCCGGGGAAATTTTCACGGGATAAAGCGGTCGGGTCGTGAAGCTGACAACTCACTTCCATCTAGTGCTGAGGTTAAGAACTGTAGAGCTATACTTCCACTCCCCATACGTCTTCATGGTACGGTGGTTAATTCAGCACAGGGAATATTTAAATTTTACATTATTATTATTATTATTATTATTATTATTATTATTATTATTATTATTATTATTATGTACATGTGTAACTCTTCCTGCTTGGAAATTATTTCGAAACAGGAAAGTCCCAAGTCTCTCTTTGTTTCCCAGTTTAGCCCAGGGATTAGAGCCGACGAAGTTGAGGACGCAATTTAGCCTAAAGAAGTTAGTCAACACTGCTCTTTAAAAAAATTCGTACATGCATCTTTTCGTGTTTCGGTTTTAGGAGATAATTTTCCTCTCATTAACAGTACTGATGTTTGGCCTACTGGTTTTCTTAATGCTCATTTTTATGGCAAACTTACGCCTGATGAGGTGTACTCCGCCAGTACTCCAGTTAGACATGTCAAACACGGAGCTCCCGTCTGTTCCTGGTTCTAGGCTAATGAACCCTAATAATACGAGTCCTGCTGATACCCATAGGGCACGTGGAGGAAGCGGTTTAAATAATTAATTTGTTATTTCGGCCTTCGGTTTTGCTTCAAATTCGGTTCGTCCCGCCGTGTCTCCCTAAATTGCCTTTGATAATACTGACATTTATTATCGAAACGTTAAGGGCCTCAGTACTGATTGCTCCAATTTTTATGACAGTGTTTGTGCTGAGGATTACAAATTATATACATTACAGAGGCATGGCTTTTTGCAGTCACAATATGTTTGTTGATGTGTACTTGGTTTATCGTGCTGACAGGGATTATTCTAGTTCTACTACACTTCGCAGTGGCGGCTCTCTTACTGCCGCTAATCTTTGTTACCGGGTTCAAAGATTGATACGACCTTGAACTTACGAACGAACGCGTTTGGAATGAAATTTCCGTTCTTGAATATTTCAGTTTACGTAATAGTAATCACCATTTCTCACCTAATACCGACACCAAAACCATTGAACAGTATCTTAATTCTCTGGAGGACATTTTAAACCCTCGCAGTTTTCGTGTTGTTATTCTGGTTAGGTTTGGTTTACTGGCTTTCATCACGCAAGCTCTCACTCTTTACACAAAAATTACAGGCGACAGTATTCATAATGCCGCTTCCAATTTCCGCCCTCTTCAGTATAACTACATTGCTGCAATCAGTGATTTTGATCTCGTATTTGCACATTTCTTCGACATTCATATTTCTAAATCTCGCACTGATTTGGCAACTCCTCTTAATTGTCACCCTTCCTTGTATAATGAACTTATAATGGTTTATTATTTGCGGCTTCTCTGCAAGTTCCTATTAAAATTCGGAATTATACATTCTGCGATTATATTGTGCTGTTCCAAAATTTGATCCCCCAGTAACCAGTTTCGTGTTTATGATCAGCTCTCTGCTGACTCAAAATGTTACTGACGCTTTAAATCGAGATGTTATTTATACTTACATAAAAATGTGGCTTTCTAGGCTTGTTTTATGGCCCTTAGAAATATTACATTAATAAAAATAGGCAGTGTTTCGTCTTTACAAGAAAACCAAAATCGACGCGCATTACCGTTTTTCCATACTTTTACGAACTTGCCAAATTACTATTAAATTTGAAAGGCAGCGTGACTGACTTACTCCCTTTATATTTTCATGGCCTGCTGCATTATTATCTAGCTAAATAAAACTTCGCCATTTTTATTATATGGCAAATAACAATATTGTTTTATACAGCGTAACGTGGCAATTAATAAAAATCTAGGCTATCTGTTGGGAAACGGAATTATAGCAAACAAGGCATTGTGACATGTCCTGTAGGAAAGTCAAAATAATGGACACTTAGACCCGTTGCTTGGCAGTGACTCGGTAAACACATTCCCGAGACAACAAATACGCAGGCAACAATTGGATAGCTTCCGTAACTATGCAACGCGCCGTAAATATAACAATAGAGCTAGAGATGTTTTCTGTGTGGTTCGGAAATATCCATTGCTGGGCCACAGACGTGTTTTCTGTGGGTCAGCCTCGACGCTACATAATCAGAATGCGAACGCGAATTGCACGAATCCTCGGCAGCCAAGGAAGAAGGGCTCGGCTGAAGATTGATTGTGAATTATGGTACTTGATTGTGATTCAGAGAGAATGTAAAGGAAGATGTTAATAAATACAGTTATCCAATCCAAAACCCGCTATTATTAGTCACAGAGCCATAAGCTTCGTGACAATAATTTCTTTCCAAAGTAAGGAAACAAATAGCTAATGAAGGAAATTCTTCCGGGTTCTAAGCACGTGGCAGTGTACAGGTATTTTTACGTTTTTTCTTTCTTCATTGCCTTCAGATTTGCTGTGGACTGCTCCAGAATTGCTCCGGAACCCTTCGCTGCGCAAGACGGGCACCCAACCCGCTGATGTCTACAGCTTCGGTATCATTATGCAGGAAGTTGTTGTCAGAGGGGAGCCCTTCTGTATGCTCTCCCTCAGTCCCGAAGGTACTTCCAGTCTCATTCATCTTGACACTACACACAGTCTCAAACATTTGCATCTTCAGTTGTAAAAATCATCCAAATCGCATTAACTTTCGAGAACGCAATTCCAAAATCCCGCCGATGGATCCTATCCTAAACCACTTAAATTTTGTGCTAAAGTGTTCTGATAATGGCGTATAACACTCAGAATTACTGCGTTTTTGGACTTTGTCCATCGTCTAGTGATTTAGGCTAACTCTTACTAATGTACCCAACAAAGCAGCGCCATAGCTCAAGAGGTCAGTCGCTGTCTTCCCACCGCGGCGGCCCGGATTCAATCCCGGGTCTGGTCAAGAAGGATGTGTGGTAGACAAAGTGGCGCTGGGGCCGGTTTTCTCCGAGTACTTCGATTTCCCCTGCCAATCTTCATTCCGCCAAATTCTCTATCATCATAATCACCCGGGGCGAGTACAATAGGCCAATCACTGGCCGCCGTGCCAAGTGGACCCAGCTTGACTCCACCCCTCACTAAGCGAATTAAATTAATGTACCCAACAAGTGTAGGTCATTTTCTCGACCTCACCTGATGACGAAAACAGATCCAATCTCCGAAACCTTGTATTTTGTAGTTTCCAGAATACCGAACGANGATAAGTGTATGCACTGCAAGACGGAATAAACAAATCATGAACTTGGTTAACTTCTTTATTGTCTATTTTCCTCAGATACATTTCAATGTTAGATCATCTTTGAATATGTTTCACAAGTGATTTCTTCCTGTGGATGTAACTGACTATATTGCACAAAGTTCGTCTTAAGATTTCTTTTATTGCTAGTGGGGTGGGACTAAGTCCCTTATACTGCGACCACTTCTGGCCTATTGTACTAGCCCCAGGTGATAGGTTAGGGTGATTGTGGAGCAATTGGTGGAATGAAGATTGGCAGAGGAGACCGAAGTACTCGGAGAAATCGTGCCCCAGCACCACTTTCTCCACCACAAATCCCACTTGACCAGACCCGGAATCGAACCCGGGCCGCCGCGGTGGGAAGCCAGAGACTAACCGCTTGAGCTATGGCGCGGCCCTTCTTCTTAAGATGCTGATAGTCCATTGCCTTATCAAGAAATTGTCCTGCTTTAATGTAACTAAAGTGTTAATAGCATGTTTACGAACGTCCACCAGCGGACTCTCTTTTGAGTCGCTTGCATCCAGGCTGTGCTTGTATACTCACATAATTTCTTTTCAAGAGATCAATTATAATTTTATAGTATTTTTGCAGCAGTAACAGGTGACATGGCTGACATAACTTTTCGGGCTTATTTATTTCTGTAACTCCTTTTCGTAGGCTCGAAAATCCTTCACGCCATTTTATTGTCGTTTTCATTCATACTATGTCGCTCGGAGTGACTAAAACAGCCTACGTGCCTTCTTGCAATGCGAGATGCCAGAAAGCTACCCAACAGTGAAATGCGTTTTGTTGATCTATATTTCTGAGTCAAATCCGGCATGTGTTTCGTTTCTATACTACGCGCCCGACCTTTGTAACTTCGGCCCACTTTGTTAATTCGGGTCATTCAGCTGGGCAAGAGGTTCCCGCCTCTCACGGAACCCGATGTTTCAGTACAGTGCAGATAAGACTATATATTACTGGTCCCATTCCTGACCCAGATGAATTCGGTCCAAACTTTCAAAATCCTGTTTCTTTAATATTCTTTTTAATATCATCCTCCCATCCATACCGAAGTGTCCCTTAGTTATTTCTTGTAATCATACTTTTCGACTAAATTTTTGTATGCGTTTTTTGTCTCCCCCACACGTGCTGCATGTCCTGTTCATTTCAACTGATGCGCCTATAAACGCACTACTACTACTACTACTACTACTACTACTACTACTACTACTACTACTACTACTACTACGTATAAACAGGTAAAATTGTAGTTTTGTGTATTTTAATCTTTATGGTCTATATTTTTCATATCAGACGCGAAGACCAACGCCGGTCACAGTGGCCGCGCTGTCTAACACATGAACCGTATTCGCTCGCTCGAACGCTGGGTTCGTGGTTTCGAACCTCACTCGAGGCACGCAAGTATGTCCTTTTATTCTGTGTTTTTGTTGTTCTGCGTGATAGGTAGCGGCCTTGCGAGGGACTGATTCCAGTCCAAGAAGTCCTGTCGGCTGTGTATAGCATTAAGAAACCGAAAAAGCGGCGAAAATTCCAAAGGGCAGCAAAGCCATAGATAAAAAGTAAACCCGACTGGCAGCACATATATTCATAATAATTTTACACGAACACAACGCTCTTATCTTCTCACATCTGCATGGATTCCTTCAGGGTTGGTTCCATATTTCCTCATGATGTTCCCAAATTGTGATAGATTCAGAAATCCTGTGCTGCTTGTCTGTCTGCAGATATCATTGAGAAGGTGAAACGCCCGCCACCGCTTATACGCCCTTCAGTGAGTAAAGGTGCTGCGCCTCCTGAGGCCATCAATATCATGCGACAATGTTGGGCAGAGCAGGCAGACATGAGACCCGACTTCGGCTCCGTTCATGATCTCTTCAAGAAACTCAACCACGGCAGGTAGCTCTATCTCTTAGAAAATGCTCCCTCTTTGTTCGGTTCAAATGCTGTCTTGAGCAACATGTCTTCAAAAGCCCTCAGTCCAGATCTTACTGATTTACCGCCGTTTATACTTCAGGCTATGCTTCATAAAGACATCTCCTCGTCTCTATTGCTATTACTTGAAGAGAACTAGTAGTTCTTTGAATACTTATAATTACACTGAAATTCCATCCATTTTCTTCTCCAAAATTCGAAGTTAGAATATGGAACGTCATAATTGAGTAGAAAGCAAAACTGTTTCGTATTCAGAGAGCTTTGGGTTTGAGTCTCGGGAAGTGAATATCCTGAATTATTTTCGTGATTTTATCCAGTCCTACCAGAAAGATACTGAGATAGTACCTCGAACTATGTATGCCAAAACTTATTCCTTCTACACTCTTTTAAATTCAACATTCATTATCACTCAACAATTTTGGTTCGCATGAACTTTGAAGGTGAACACAACAATGTAAATATTCCAAGCATCAAGCAGTACACCTATTCTCGTTTATGATACACGTTCTTATATAAGACCAACAGGACGGGGAACATAATCACAGTAAATTTATTTGTTTGTATGTTAACTTTTCCAGAAAAGTAAACTTCGTCGATACAATGTTTCAAATGTTGGAGAAGTATTCAAACAATCTGGAGGAGCTCATTAGGGAACGCACGGAGCAGCTGGACATGGAGAAGAAGAAGACTGAACAACTGCTGAACAGAATGCTTCCAAGGTATGAATGGTAGCTCATGTTTCTCTAGAATTTGTACGCGTCTCCTTCTCTCTACAGGGAAATAAAGCGTAAGCAGAGAAATCTGTACAGAAAATCAGAAATTGAAACAATTAATGTTATGAATAAATCAGTCTTCTGGGATGTGGCACCGTGTAGATGTGGTGTTAACCGATGTTTCGGAGGAACGTATCGCCTCCATCTTCAGGGTAGAAGGAAAAATAAGAAATCCGCAAGCGAAGAAACCGCGAGAACGAGTACGGGTTCTTAAGGTGCTTTGATGCTTTGATATAAATGTATACAATTTTATGAACATTTTCCTTATTGATTCGAGTATATAGCCAGATGATACATGAATGGAATGTATCCCTAATTCAAAATGAAAAATACTCTAAACTTATTCACTCACAATTCACTTGATTAATTTTGAAATGAATCGCTGATGGTCAATCTGACATTGCACCGTTCTCATAAGTGCACTCCCGCATTTGTTCTACTGCGTTTCAGTCTATGAACAGAATATTACACGAACAGTTTATTTGTTTAGAACGGAATATATTGCGTGTATTTAATATATAGTGTGTAAATCAGCGACAGAGCCGTATTTAAGTGTGGTTAAGAGAAGTTATAACCATGTTATATTTTAGCGTCCTGTTGCACTGATTTAAGTTCATGATTTGTTTATTCCGTCTTGCAGTGCATACACTTGTCTATCTTCTTCTCTCACTNTCACTACATGTTTCGGCATAAGAATGCCATCTTCAGGTGCTACTCAATTCACGTCAAACTAGTACATTGTATGCCTTGTCTTCACTTTAAAATAACTAAAATATATGTCCATCATATATATTGACAAATGTCAATCGTAAAAATATTAAAACTGTTCAGGGTTCCCGATCGCTACGTCGTATCTTATTACGCCAGTCCTGTTCATCCTACTCTGTTGGAGCTCTTCTTCCCTATCGTGTATATTGTGTTTCTGTTGCGTCTTGTTCTCGCGACTGCGTGCGTTATGTTGTTGGGTCTGCTGGGTATGTGTACTAATACAATGTACTAGTTTGACGTGAATTGAGTAGCACCTGAAGATGGCATCCTTATGCCGAAACATGTAGTGAGAGTGAGAGAAGAAGATAGACAAGTGTATGCACTGCAAGACGGAATAAACAAATCATGGAGTTATAACCAAGATGCCAATAAATCCAATCATCCTAATTAGAACCCGTCATTTTCGTCACGCGTACCACCCTACACGTGACGATATTAATTTTTTGTCTTTGATGCTGTAATAAACATAGCCAAGATTATTAACTCACTGGTAGTGAAACTCGGAAGTTCCAGAGTAGCTAATACCAAAGTTTTCCAGTGCACAAAATCCTGAGTCACTTGAATTCCTCTCTCATCCTCACAATCAATTTCCCTATGAACATTTTAATATTTTACTTTTCATCTTTTTGTAGTCTTCGAATTGCCCATTTTCCCAAAGGCTTCACTATGACAATTCTTAATGCGGTAGGGAGTCCATAATTCCAATTTGGAGTGAGGGACCTGTTATTACTCGTATATCCCAGGCCCGTCCTAACATCAGGTGACCTGTATGAACCATGATGTTAATAATATCTTAAATTGAATACATATTTGATCCTACTTAGGTCCAGGTATTTCCTTCAATATTTTAATTCAGACACACTCATGCTTTTCCGTCAAAGTAATGGGTTACGTTTCATATACACGAAAAACCGACGAAGATAATGCTAGTAAGAATAATTTCCTATGTTTCAGCTCAGTTGCGGACAAACTGAAGTTAGGGATGCCTGTGGATCCTGAAGATTTTCGAGAAGTTACGATATATTTCTCTGATATCGTTGGCTTCACGACAATCTCCGCATATTCTACACCGTTTGAAGTCGTTGATTTGCTTAATGATTTGTATACTTGCTTCGATGCGACAATCAATGCTTATAATGTGTACAAGGTAAGGTAATCATCGATAAACAGAATGTTGTCTTTGTTGTTGTTGTTGTTGTTGTTGTTTTTGTTTTTGTTGCTGCTGCTGTTCTTGTGAGAGGAAGACTGTCTTATCTATGAAGTCAGGGACTGAAATCCCTACGTCCTGAGTAAAATTCAGATCTTTTTGAAAACTGCCATTTCTACCCAGAAACTGACGCACTCTCCGAACTTCTACATTGTACAGATGCAATCGGTGGAGAGAACATAATTGCTTTTAGTTTAGTTTACTTATACAGTGTGGTTATGCTAGGGCCACCCTAAATTCCTTTGGTCACTTAGTGTGAGAGACAAATGTTACTCACGCAAACATGGACCGAGTGCGAGAAGACTCTGCAGAACAAAATACTGTACACATTACAAATTTTCTACAGTATTTCTCAAAAAGATAGTTGGACATCTGAAGTATGAACGCATTATGCGACAGATGGCCGTAATCCCGAGCCCCTGCTGCCTTTTCAAGCATTACTTTTGTGCCGAAAGGCCACGTGTGCGATACTACAGGAACAACGTCTGTTTATGCAAGAAAATGGAATATTTCTTGATGTTGTTGCAAATAGAGGACCTAATGCTTCTTTCAGCAGACACTCATACCAGAAAACAATTAACGTGGACAAGCAAATGGTTAGAGGACAGAAGTTGCTCATTTGGCGGTTCACTTCATGTTTCGACCTCAATTTCAAAGCCGGGCATGAGGGTACCGGAAAACACGCTTTTAACAAAATAAAGCTCTAAAAATTATTTATACAATCCTAAAAAATGTAGACACACAGGATTGTTATTGGATAGGAGAGAAACCGAATCGACGTGCTGATGGCTCGTTGAATATAAATTGGTTGATAGCAGTGCCAGGTTTCAACATTCTTCTCTGAAACTCCTTAGAAGTCTTGAACAAGAGATTTGAATTTCGAAAACTGCCACAAAATTCATAAATTTGAACCATATAAGGTAAAAATTAGTCGCCCGGCCTGTAATGCCTAAGCTCATCACAGTACTTGATCAGCAGTTTGCTGAGGCGATACTGAAAAACTGTACATATATACTCTTCTTTTGTAGACTCCGCTACAAGCTGGGTCGACTTAACATGAGGAACTTCTACCTCTTCCACCTGAGGGCCGAACAGTTTTAGGGTATCCCTCAGATGTCCGCACCGCGCTAATGCAACCCATGTTCATTAATATTCCTATTATTTCGCAGGCTTAACATCTAAACATACAACGTCCTTTCCATCTGTTTGATTTCAGGTGGAGACCATAGGTGATGCCTACATGGTAGTGGGAGGACTACCAGTTCGGATCTCGGATCATGCCGATCAGATAGCAACTATGGCGCTGGACCTGCTGTACCAAAGTGGCCGTTTTAAGATCAGGCACCTCCCATACACGCCCCTGCGACTTCGAATTGGACTGCACACAGGTTCTCAATTTCATTATTTGAAGTTTGGTAACGTCTATACCTTCGGGTTATTCGAAAGTGAGTCATTCATTCGTCATTTGAAGTTCATTAGTTGAACTGAGTGTTCAGCTGTGGAGTGTTAACCAGCGGACAACGGAAACGGAAGAAGAGACCGATTCGTAAATCAGAACCAAGTCAGTCACAGTAGAAGAGAAGACGCTCGTAGTCCAAAAAGGAATGGAGCGAGTGTTAGGCAGCCATTGATTGTGAGTTGTTTTAATTAATTGTAATTAAGAGTGATTGTAATAGAAGGCGTTAATAAATCCAATCATCCAATCCAAAACCCATTACTATTACTCACGGAACCATAAACAAACGACAATATTTTCCCAAATTTTAAACTTTAAGCGCTTAATCAGAATAGTGGGATTCTATATTATGTTCTCCCATTAAAATAGTACAAATTTGTATGCATTACTTCTAAATGTTGTCCACAGGCCCATGCTGTGCAGGGGTCGTGGGACTCACGATGCCGCGATACTGCCTGTTCGGGGACACCGTCAACACCGCGTCCAGAATGGAATCGACAGGTGAGTGCAGCCAAAGGTGTCGGACTGAAGTATGACAGTGGTACAATATGATTTTTCACGCGTTCTTAGAACGCAGTGCATAAAATTAATTCATAGAGGCTCCGGGAGTCTTTTCTGACGGTCACGTCTCATCTCCCACACCTCGTAATATATTTTAATGAAATGATCAGAAAGCATTCATATTCTTAGTCGCTGCTTGGTGTAATATAGGAAGCTCTGGGTAGAACTCTTTTAACGACTCCATGAATCCTTTAATGGACAGTGGTAACTATATACACCATCTGCTTTAATATTAATACAGAGTAAACACTGGTAATTTCTCTTAGCATCATTCGCTGAATTAAGTTTATGATATCGGATAGGGTATGTTTCCTGTAAGGTACTAACCAAGATTTACACATTATTGGGATTAACTTCGTCTTTCATGGGTTACAAGTCTAGCATGAATTGTGTATCAGTAACTAAATAATTTAATAATTTATTTATATTTATAATTTTCCAGGCCGGTCACGGTAACCGAGCGGTCTAAATCATGCACTGTCTTCGTTCGCTTGGAAGCCGGGATAGTGTGTTCGAATCCCATTCAGGGCATGGATGTTTGATGTTTGTGTGTGTGTGTGTGTGTGTGTGTGTGTGTGCGCACGCGCTTGCGTTTTTCTATGTTTATGTACAGGTAGAGGCCTTGCGACGAGCTGCTAACCCGCCCAAGGAGTCCTACCGTATTTTTAAGATCTATTAAACCGAAGTGAAACGGAGAGTTTCATGGACGTAGGCCAAGGCCCAAATTGGGGCTGTAGCGCCAAAGGAAAAAAAAAAATAATTTTCAAGGTTAAAAATTCGTTTAGTGGGGGGGGGCGGAATCCAACTGGGTCCACTCGGCACGGCGGCCGTGATTTGCCTATTGTACCTGCCCCGGGTGAGTATGATGATGGAGAATTTAGTGGAATGAAGATTGGCAGGGGAAACCGAAATACTCGGAGAAAACCCGCCCCAGCACCACTTTGTCCACCATAAATCCCACCTGACGAAACCAGGGATCGAACCTGGGCCGCAGCGGTGGGAGGCCAGCGACTAACCGCTTGAGCTATGGCGTTTTTCAAGAGTAAATCTACACATTACCGAAGTTACCAGATATACGAGTAATCTCAAAGTTTAGAACCTCGGCGTGTCACCTTATATCCCACATGTCTGGCAGTTCTGAAACTGTTAGAAATGTGAAACTTGAGACGATTATGAAGATTACTGTCTCACGGGCCATGACCCCGTGTTGTCTGGTAGATATACCGAATTTCGGAGGAACGTGTTACCTTCATAGCCAAGGTAGAAGACTCAGAAAGTTTTCTGCAATGCAGGATCTGCATGGCGGATTCATCTGTCACAAGCGACGAAGGAGCAGCTGGATCAGGTGGGGGGCTTCCAGCTGGAGTACCGCGGTGAGATTGACGTCAAGGGTAAAGGTAAAATGCATACGTACTGGCTGCTGGGTAAAGCCGGTTTCGACAAGCAACTTCCCACCCCGCCACCCATAGAGTGAGTACATTTTTTGTTCAATATTTCTTACACTGAAGAATTTCTTCGGCCAGAAAATTTTCGTTATATTTTCTGCATTTAGCGTCAAATTTAAATTATCGCTTCATCCACTTTCTGTTGTACTAGTATCTGAAAAAAAAAAAACTTTATATTAAGTTTGAGGCAGAATTAAATTAAATGCACCACCACTTGTCCATGTCATAACGCAGTTCACACATTAAGATAGTATAAATGAATTAAACCCTACCAATGAATCAGTAATTTTAGATTTATGAACGGAAAAGGGGGGTTTCATTATAAGTTTTAACCAATACCAACATATTATTTAAACATAATTTCCTTTCTATTAATTTCTCTTTCTCTGAATGCATTTGTCCCAGTGGTCTGTAATTTGTCTGATTCTATTAGAATAAAATATTTTCAATCGAAATTTAACCCGTTCTTGCACTGGTCCTTTCATTTACTCGTGCAATTTCAGGCGCAGTTTTATCGTTTTTAGTTCGTCGGTTCTCCCTAACACGATGTGAAACCACCCCCTTCAATCAACACGTATTATTATTGTAAATGACTGCTCAGAATACATATCATTAGCAGTTGGCCGCATTTGAATCTGCCCATCCATTCATAACCTTCCTTTTGATCGTACAATTATCATCAAACTGAATTCCAATTCTTTGGTATTTTACTAGATTTCACGCCCTCTGACCAGAGCAACGTCTGTTTTTTTACATTATTTGAAGAAGTCTGACATATACTTGCGACATAGTGCTGATTAAGGGGACGTTTGCGAATGATTAAACTGGGGCGCATAATGATCTCTTTTAAGGTAGTGGCCTATTTGTTGCCTGGTGGAACAGAGGGAAAGTATAAAAATTCTCACTCAGGACAGCTGGTCTTAGAACCGAAAATCGAACCCGGTACCTTTCGAATATAATGCAAAAACACTAAGCAGTCAGCAACGACGTTCATAATATTAATATTCATCGTCAGCTCAGATCCCTGAGCCTGTTCCAGCTACAAGGATTAATGGCGTTCTTTCGATTTTTCTCTATTCTTCGATTTATTTTAATTGGGCAGCTTCGGGGGTTCAGTTTCCAGACATTCACTATTAATATTCTAGGGATTTAATCATTATCGTCATCATCATCATCACTGGCACGACAGCCCTTTGTGAGCCCTGGCCTTCCTCAGGATTGCTCGCCATTCTTCTCTATTCGATGCTACATTCCTCCAGTTCTTTACACCCAAAATTCTTATGTCCTGCCACACACATTCTTCCCATCTCACTCTTGGTCTTCCCACTTTCCTATTTCCTTCTGTTGTAGTATTAAGCATTTTCTTCATGGTTCTATTCTCGCTGGCACGTCTATGTGTCCAGCCCATTCAAGCCTTTTCACCTTTATAAATCCAAAAATGTCTGGGTCATTAAATAGTTTGCAAAGCTCATGGTTATACCTCTTCCTCCATATTCCATTTTCTTCCACTGGTCCAAAGATATATCTCAGGATCCTCCTTTCAAATATACTTAACAGTCTTTCATCCGATCTTGACAGTGGCCAGGTCTCAGGGGCATAAGATAGCACTGATCTTATAAGTACTTTATACATCATAGTTTTGGTTTTCCTGGGTATTAGTTCGGATTTCAGGTGTTTTCTAAGGCCATGGAGACATTTATTTGCCGCAAGTACACGCTTTTTTATTTCATCACTGATATCATTTTTACAGTTAACTTCTGATCCAAGGTAAGTACTAGGGATTTAATACTTATATTAATTTTCTATTATTTCAGTTACTTTCAGCATCTCATTAACTGACCTACCTTTATTACGTCTCCATTTTTGTTTATTTTCTCGCCAAAGTCCAACTGGTATGAGTATTAGCCCTAATGTGCAGAATATTTGTTGAGGTTTGCTTTGGCATTTACCTGCGTTTCTTAATTCCACATAGATCTCTAAACCTATTTATTTTATGTTAACATTGTTGTCTTTTTCACATCCTGCTACAGCCCAAATAACAGAAGTTCCTCACTTCTTCGGAATATCTTCCTATAAACCAATTTTTTGCTTTTCCAGTTTATTTTCTTCTAATTTAAATTATTTTATTTTGGTGGTGGAAATTTTCATATAGTATTAACCAGTATTAAGGATGTTATCATGTATAATTTATTAGTAACTGATTGGTGATTATCTTGTGTTCAGTCAATCAGCAGATCTCATATTTATTATAAAAATTATAGTATCAATTTACTGTCATACCTTCACTTCAGGGATTATTTCTATTAAATTCCTCTTTGTTTTCTCTTACAATCTGTCAGGGAAAGCCATGGGTAAGTTTCATTCATCTCTGTTCATGAATAAAATATCCCGTCTAGTAGCTGCATGTAATTTTCCTTCATTAACCGCCGTCAACCTGTCAGCACAGGCGCGGGATAAGGAAGACATCACTTACATAGCTCGGGTAAAGCGATATTTTAGCCGAGACCAGAAGCCTTCAATTTCCATCTCTGAGATGCAAATTTGAATAGAAATGAGGCCCATTACCCTGACATTCGCCATACTGAACATTGGAGTTGGCCGTACCAACCTGCTTTTTGTCTGTCACTGGTGGGAAATTTGTTTGTTTCGACAACGATTCTTAAACACAGTTTTGATAAACGATACTGAAATCAGTACCACTCACATTCGGGTTATGAACCAATAATGTTACTGGCAAAGGGCAGGAGTTCGGGTGTTCTGTTCCCAGCAAGGTTAAGAGATTTTTCTTTCGTCAAAACACGAACTTCGGGGCTGAACCAGTCTCCTGTCTAGTGGGTACAAGAGGGTTTTCCCGGACTATAAAGTGGCCGAAGCCTAGTTACAACCCCTCACCTGCAATTAGTGCCTAGCTTAAGGATATACGGAATGCTGCTTTCACGTCTTCAGTACGCCTCCGCGGAATAGTACTTAGGCATTCACACAACTTAATCTCTTGCAGTATGACGTAGTAATTAAGTCACTAGATGTTCTTCCAGAGGTATGAAAATGTAACTATGTACTACAATCTCTATTATGAGAATAGTTAAATCATGAATGTGTTGTACAGCTAACATCATTACCTTCATGTTTTGTCATAACTTCTAACCAGAGTTTGCTGATAATGCGAAAACCACCTCCTCCTTGCCTGATCGGCAAAACAACTTCATACGGCTAGCTGTACTTAGAAATTGCTTAAATATGTATATATATATACATATCTGCTTTTCAGCAAAAATAGTAACCCGCTGAGGGAATGCCTGGAACCGGGTGAGTGAAGGAGAAAATAAATTGAGAAAATTGCAGGAAAAAGGGATTGACGTTTGTCATATTTTCGAGGTGATTAAATGAGTAGAGAATATTTCTCGTACGTAGATGGGACAAGCAACACGTCCTGCGGGGGGGGGGATATTAAAGAGTACGTATGAAGCTATCGCTCAACACATCCAAAGGAAGAAACCGTTTTATATAGCAGAACTTAGACTGCTGGAATATTTTTAAATTACTTTGAAGAAAGTATATCGATAAAAAAGCTATACATGTACGTCTAAAAAGGTTTATTCATACACACAGACATATATGTATATGTATATATATATATATTTCTCTATTCCAGAAATATTCTAATTGCGCATAAACTATGCCATGGCTCCTGATTAGTCTCCGGTTTCCCACCACGGTGACCTTGGTTCGAAGCCAGGTCAGGTTATGTGAGTCTGTGTTGAAAAATCGGCAATGGGACAGGTTTCCTCTGAGTACTTCGTTTTCCCCTGGAAATCTCATTTCACTGACTGCTACTCACTCATCTGTGTGTGGAGCTGACTAGCTGCCGGCGTACCAAGTGGACTCGATCTCACTCCACCCCACGAAATAGATTAATTATTATTGAATACGATAACCCCAGTATCTCCACTGCGGTGCTGAGTACAGCAGACATTAGGGTGGTTTAATTCTCATTTCTGATGATTTATTTACTAAAATACAAGGAGAAATATCGTCAAATTTTTTAAGAGACATTAGTTTAGGGCGCTGTTGCTGATGGTGATTCATATAATCCTGTATATTATCTGATGATTCGCCTCATTTAGAAATATTTAGTACGCCTTGGTCCTATACCCTGTAGGGAATTTCTTTAGCAGATGAACTAGTAGCAGTTATTCAGTGTTCCGTGCTGTTAGCTGAGTGCCTCACTCATTGCATTCACTCATTTATAATAAGCAGCGTTTCAGTACTTGTTGACTCGTATGAAAATAGCAAGAAGCCACTTTTTAACTTTTTTCTTTTTTTATTGCTAGTGGGGTGGGACTAAGCCCCTTGTACTGCGGCCACTTCTGACCTATTGTACCAGCCCCAGATGATAGGTGAGGGTGATTGTGGAGCAATTGGTGGAATGAAGATTGGTAGGGGAAACCGAAGTACTCGGAGAAAAACTGCCCCAGCGCCACTTTGTCCACTAATCGCTTGAGCTATGGCGCGGCCTTTTCAGTATACTCATAGTTGCTATCGGTTTCTGCGTGGCACTGTGGATTGTTACCTGCAGAAAAATTCATATTTTAACTCGTGTCTCAGACACTTATGTGGCTACTGGACGCAGCATTCTTTGATAAGAACGGGCTGTAAGCAATGCCCTGGGGAGTGGGCTACAGACGCTTACAACGTGTATACTAGTTGTACCTATTGTTTGCTGCACCAACTGAAATAATTACGTAGCTTACAAACGTAATCATTAATAAAACATAATCAGTAAATCATATCTGCTGCAGACACGATCACTGTTGGAAAGCGGTACCATCGGCTCTGCCTTTGTGCCGATATTGCCATAACCACACACCGGTTGCTGTCATCTTGGTTACGCTTGCTTGCGGAGAGAATTATGCTATAAATATCGTCTTCAGGCCGATGCCTCCAGAGTATAGCTTTAGTAACTTAATTTAAACAGACTCTATAAACACGGTGCAGGACATTTTCAGCTTAAGCACTCCCTGTAGGCGATGTGTGATGAAAGTATGAGAAATTGCATCTACATCTTATCAACTACCATCACTTCTTTTTTTTCTTTCGGCGTCAGCAGATAGCCATGAGGTAGACTTGGCGCTGCTAATCGATAATATATTTCTTTATCCCCAGAAATTATCTTGTGTTTATAAAATATGTAACTAACTCTGTACAACTACTTAAAATAACGGACTTTCTTTTATATGTTTCAAGGTTAAAATTTTCCTCATTTCTGAATAAAAATAATAATACTTCTAATATCACGAATTTCGTCAATGTTGGATCAGAGACTGAAGAAGAAAAGTTCCTGTGTAAGTTAATTAGTAATTTTTAATGATACGGATTCTTTTCAAGGTTGGATGAGCGACTAATACAGTTAAGCCGCGCCGGTGTTTCTGGAGTCGCTGCGGAACATCGAGGGCGCAGCATCATCCCATCTCGTTCTGAAGACGGCAGTTCTGGAGATGTAAGCGCTTCTGATGGCCTCACTCCACCAGCGGCAAAGGCGAAACTCAGCACGGATCAGCAGCCGTTGGCAGCAGCTCCACGAAGCTCTGAACAACCGCCGGATTCGAATTCAAACAAAAATTTTGCCTCTGATCTCAAGGGTGTAAAAGTGAATGCAGCGGTTCATAACGAAAAGTTAAATTTGAGAGACGACTCTAAACCAAATGAAAACACAAAATCGGAAAAAAGTGAATTATCGCAAGTGAAATCAGGTTCTAGGCAAGACCACGAATCGTTGAAGAACACTGACGCTAATAAAATTTCGGATTTCAATAATCAAATGTCGGGTGGAACAGGTACTGTGAGAAGTTCGTCTAGCGATCACCAGATGGCTTGTGGCTCTGGCGTATCTGCTTCAGAAGTAACAGCTGCACTTCTCGGGGTTTCAGCATCAACACAGTCAATAAACAATAACAGCATCACTTTCCGTACGAGCAACAGACATCGCAAAGTTGTAACTTCTCAGGAGGAAGACCTGAGTTCTCCGTACAACCACTATCGCTGCTTGTCGCCAAGCGATCACCAGAACTCCCACAACCACTTCATTAAGCCCCTCCACGGAATTGGAGCCTCCGGTCTCGGATCTAACCGCTTTCTGAAGAGACAGTTCAGTTTGGATCGCGGTGACGAACCATCTGCGCATATCCTATCAGGCGCGTCCTCAATGACCACGATGACACTGGACAGCGGTACTTCGTCCGCCGGAACGCCCAGAGCATCATCTACTGGCAGACTCTTTAAGCAGAACTCTGCTGGAGCCGCACACGACTTGGAAAGGATTGAGGAGATCCCTCTGATGAACACCGCGGGAATGGCTTCCCCAAGGCCAGGAAACGCGAGAGGCACAGCGAATGCAAACTATTTCAGACAGCGATGTGAACTGCCACCGTTTTCATCACCTTCAATATCTGTGTCCGTGGAATCCCTGAACTAAAATAATCTTACATAACTCGTTATATTCATGGCAGTAGTTTATATACAGTTTGATGAACTGATGGCCGGCGAACCATATAGAAAACACTATGATACTGTCGTTCTTTGATACTTAAACTTTTCCATAATAACATAGGAGTTAAGCGGATTACTATATTATCTGTAAGTATAGAAGCATTGAAAATGTGGAGTACTTGTCTCATAGACAGTCCTCGAAACACGCGTGAAGTACAAAACAATATCTTACTTTCAGAACATACTCATTGCTTTCAGCTATGTTTATGTCCTCAGTATCTCTTTAGGTATTATCACTGTTGCAAGCACTCTGAAACATCATTCTCTTTTTACCCTTTCGCCCGGTTTGGACTGCATAACTGAATTAGTGGAACGTCACTCCACATGCTTTAGAGAAATTAAGAAGTCCTGTTTAGTTCCTTTCATAAGGGTGCCCCGTGGTATATTGGTTAGCGCTTTTGGCTCCTCGCGGGATTGGAATGTTGTAAATACTTACGTAGAATGGTCTCTACTTAAAGGAAAATATATCACAATCAACAGACTCATAGTATGAATTCCAGCTTATTCTTAAGTCAATATAATTTATCTCTGGAAAAAATTATTTCCCTGCAAAATTATTTTCTACCATTAATCGAAACTGGACTAATAAGAAATTACGATGGGCAGCTTTTCATCGTGGGGTGAAAAGTCGCCCTAAATCTAAAAGGCGAACGTGGAATAGGCCGTTGTATTCATATCACCGCTCCTGGAAATTTCATTTCTGCGACAATATTTGTCATCTCACTATTAAATGACCCTCGGCATATTTAATAGTTGTCTATCCATGGTTTACTGGCACTCTTTTATCTATAAATAGTTTATACCGTCACACACACTCACACACACTCACACTATGTAGTTTCACATATTCTCATTTACCGCAACACTCCCAACCTCAATATTATCTTAAGGCTGACTAAAACGTTTCATTTTTACACTGTTTACTGGCTGATATATATTAAGTACGACAGATGTTACAAATCAAGAATGATCCCTGTGTGATTTATATCAATTGCTGTCTTATATAAATACCATTTTAAGTAGAAGAGTTCTGCTATATATAAAAAAGTAAAGCTATCCCTGTAACAGGCCGTGAAGGCCCATAGGGTTGTGAGACGTTGAGGATCCCACATTATCTAGACAATCGGCTCAATGATGGCGGTGAGGTTGTCAGCCTTAAGCGCCGACCGTTCTTTACTCCCCAGGAAAATTATTTATTTAATTCCTGGTACTCATTTCTTTTAGAGGCTGAGTCGACCCCAGGGCCATAATGCGGTTGGAAGGATTAGGTCAATTGAAAAAAATCCAATGACCTCGTCGGGACTTGAACCCGCGACCTTCCGGCTTGTAGCATTATTTAGAACTAAATTATGTGGACGTTGATTGTATTGGGTGTTGAATCTGCGTGTCGTGTATTTCGCTTCATGTGACTGCATACAATTTCGTGAAATTTTAACGTCTGTTTTATTCCTATCCAAATGATTTCTTGGGCTATCAGTTTTTGTAGATACGGAACAAGCTTTTTCATAACATCTAGTGCGTCACGCCTGTTTTTAATTTTCTTTTATATTATTGATTATTAAATATGAAATATTCACCGTAGTCTTATGGCTGTCTATTGAATTTATTTAGTCCGTTATGATTGGTATCATTGGTTTCTCTTCTTCATGAATGTGGTGGGTATTGGGTTCTATTGTTCTGTTCTTTCCTATATTTCTGACCGGTTATGGGCTTTTTGGTTATATGAATAACTGCTGTTATGTTTATTGTTTGAAATGTTGATGTTGTGCTTATTGTTTGAATGACTGTTGATACGGTGGATACAAAATGCTAAAATACATCGTGTTTGCTTGTGTGGCAGTATAAAATTGATGCTGATTGTAACAAAGCCAAGATATAAGAATGCCAGTAACATAAAGCCTCGGCTTCAATTGAACATTAGTTCGTTTTTAGCCACACAAATACGTTACCTCTCTTGTGCCTCGTTGCATTCCACTCTTCACCGACTCGATGGAATGGAAAGAGCCAGAGCTCGCAATATAAATACAATGACATCTTTTCGGGCCAGCTTCCTTGCTGCTGCGGACTTGGTGTCCCGCGCTTCGGAGACTGTCCCTACCTCCATCACCAGGAGTTCATTTGATGAGCGATATCCTTAAGCTATATTAGCCCCCGCTGATGGACACAGAGGCAGTGTCAGAAATGTCTGACACCATCACCAGATTAACACGAGAGATAACCTTTAAAGACGCCATTGTATATTTTCCCTGTGAAAGCTTCTAATCAAACTTAACAGATAATGGTCCAGACCATTTGGGATATAATTTCTATTGCCGTGTTGTTTATTGTTCGGTGAGAAAGTACTTCTCAGTCTAACAACCCATACTCAAAGGCGCCATATCTCCAGTCGAGTAGTTGGTGGTTGATGGGAATTAGATGGCATATAGGTCTGGAAGTAGAACACAAAAAGACATACGACCTCAAAACGAAATGTTCCAAACAATTTAATTTATCACACGAAATTCAGGTCTCTTCGCAAAATACAGCCCGCATTTTTAAGAATGGTTTATGTTGCAGTCTGCTCCTATAATGATACAATTCAGAGCACTGTAATAAAGGTTGCACGATCAGAAGTCACTAAGAATGTATGTATATTTCAAATGCAGGGTATCATAAATATCAAAACAAGACAAATGTCAAATTTATGGAGGTCCTGTTTCAAAGAACCTCAAGTTTTAATATAAGTGTAAATTGAATTGTTTATGGTAATTTTTCACATTTGTGTCAAACTGTAGGTGTTTTGAAAATGCCTCCTCTGATCCAAATTTCTCTTTAGGGTTGTGAAAGTAACTAACATTGTAACATTTTAAGTCAGTCTAGAACTAAAATGGTTTATTTATTTATTTATTTATTTATTTATGTAATATCATAATTTTATATCTATCCTGAATATGATTAGAAGGAATTCATAACGTTTGTTAAAATCATTTAGCTGTAATATAACTGAGTTTTGACACTTGGCACCATATCTTGACACAAAGGTAAGAAATTGGTTATAGATTTCCCGTGGAACTAATGTTTATGTCAAAGTTCTTCCTCTAAGGGAAGATAAAGCAATGAAGAAGTCCTGATTTGAGCTTATCCGATGCAACACTGGTGCTCTATAATTCAGACTCTTACATTATGTCCATTTATTTGTCTTCATAGTGACAAATTTATGTTTTTCTTAATTAAAGTAATTAAGATTTATTTCAACATGGGCCACTGGTGATCATTATGCGGTACAATTTCATGATGAAGCGTCCAATGGAGTAGCTCACATACCAAATATTACAACCTGTAATCAATATATATAGGCTTATATATAATCCATCTCTCCCCCCTTTTGTTTCCGTCTCACTGCCTGTGTCCACATCATACCTGGCTTCTGTAGCGCAAAAGTGACAAATATCCACCGTTTATTTCATAATGTTGACATGATACTGAATCAGGGCGTACCGTTCTTGTATAAAATTGACTAACCAAAATACGTGATGAAAACTTTGACATTATAATGAATATCATGAAAAGTTAAATAGTTCCGTCTAGTGTGACTGGTGAAGATATTTCTTATTTCAATTATTTATGCCCTTATATGTTTTGGTCTTCAGAGACCATCATCCGAGGACACCTTTACACCAATACAATTGGAAGTTACTATTACAATATATGTTCTGAACGTTAAAATACATACATAAAATATTAATAATATACAATTGGGTATAAAATCTAATTTTTTACAACTATAGCCCCTGTTCCAATACATTAAAATATTGTAACTGGTTTGTTAAGATTTTATTGGAATTTATAAACGAAGTAGGTTCGTGTCGTCTTTCTTATTATTTCCCTTGACGGGGCCCGAACGTGTGCCGTCTTGTGTTTGTGGCGCGCTGTGTTTCGTAAAAACAACACAGCGCGCCACAATCACATACAGGACAATAACTTAGAACCCTCTTCTCGAGAAAGACAAGGCGACACACGTTCGGCCCCCGTTAAGATAAATGATAAGAAAGACAACACGAACCTACTTCGCTTATAAATCCCAATAAAATCTTAACAAACCAATTACAAATATTTTAATGTATTGGAACAGCCGCTGTAGTTGTAAAAATTTTAGATTTTATACCCAATAATATATTATTAATATTATATGTATATATTTTAACGTTCAGAACATATATTTTAATAGTAACTTCCAGCCCTATTGATGTAAAGGTGTCCCTCTGATGATGGTCTCTGAAGACCGAAACATGTAAGTGCATAAAGAATTGAAATAAGAAAAATCTTCCTCAGTCACACTAGACGGAACTGTTTAACTTTTCATGATACTGTTAGTGTGACGGACCAGAATGAAACAAATCAAATTTATAATGAACAATTTCATTATTTTCCTACAGTTTTTTAATAACCCCTCGTTTAAAGAGTAGATGATTTCGCTCATGGTAGATAAAATGTAACAAATCTTATTCAAAAAATCAACAAGCCTAAGTCTGCTTTGCGTCACTGGTAGACAGGAGGGTGAGAAAATAGTTGAAGCAGAAGAACTGAGCAAAGAGATTATCGAAGTTGTTGCTGCTAAAAACTACTACTTTGCTCCTCAGCGTTAATAAAATTGTTCATGTTTCCTGTTTGTCTTTTTGCGGAGTTAAATACCCATACGTGTTGTATTCAGTATACGTGAAAACAAGTTCTGATTTCTCTTCAGTATATGTTCATGCAAGAAGACATATTACTAGGAATTTACATATATTCAATACCAGAAATCTATGGCATGTTCCCTTATATTTAGGCCCAGAGGGAATTTACTATTTTATTGTGATAACACAATGCAAAAAGATCCCATCACCACCATTGAAAACCCTAACCTGTAAATATAACAACTGTTCTAATGCACAAAGTAATAGTTTTTTTTTTCTTTTTTAAATTAGTTCGCAACTGAGAAGAAAAATTGTGTATTTTGTTGAACAAAGTATTCTTGTCTTTCAATATTGTTTAAACCCGACTCAATCAAAAATTGCAAGAAGGAATGTATTAACTCATTTCAAAACAATGTGATTCGAAGCAAATAAATAATTCATAAATATATGTATCTATTTCGGTACTTGGGAATGTCAAACCTCCAAAGAATGATTAGATGTCGATTATGAGAACATACTGAAAATCAGCAACAGGGGTACAGTTCGGCAATGTCGTTATCAGACTCTGAAGAGACAACCCGCTCAAATATTGAACAGTGGTCACGTGGTCTAAATCTTATCATCTGTTTCTAATGACATCACCTAGCAACGGCTGTCTCAATTATCATGTCACAATATCTTAACTTCACATAAAAGCCTTTCAGTTTGTGATTTCTAGGCAGAGTTCCTGACCGAAATACAAATATGGTGTGCTAAAACTTTGGTTCTATTCCCATTCCCAAACAAATTCTTATTATTGATGCTTACATATTTGCTGATTTTATTTTCGAGATTAGTGGCATCAATTGGGATCGGACTTGGGACAATTTTAATACAAGTTATTAGCATACAAAGAGTTTGGTCTTTTATCCCAGCCAATCTCGAAATATTATGATAATCTCTCAACTGAAGACAAGAAGTGAACCAGCTCTTGGATGTGCAACAAAATTT
Organism: Cryptotermes secundus; assembly: GCF_002891405.2. Lineage (NCBI taxonomy): Eukaryota > Metazoa > Arthropoda > Insecta > Blattodea > Kalotermitidae > Cryptotermes > Cryptotermes secundus. The sequence continues at coordinate 907,343 of NW_019745099.1, read as the reverse complement.
CGATGTGATGTTTTAAATTCTCCTACAGCAGTGTTTCCAAATTTGATTCGGTCATATATTCGTTTCGCACTCGAAAAAATTTACGGAATTCCTAATAACATTCTTACATATGAAGCTAAGAAACTAGACCACAACAAGTAAGGATAATAAATAAATATTGATTAAGGACATGAAGTAAAATCATGTTTCATTGCACGTATTTAAAAACAAAAATCGTTTCTTTTATACGAAGAATGGAGTTTGAAAACTAATGTGACACATATTTGTGTTTTAAACGTTAAGAGTGCCCTTTTTTTCCTTTAGAAATTGTCGTTATTTTTAACTTGATATTGGAAAGTTGAATTCTCAAATCTGGCGCCGCATTTGGTCTATTCCTTTGTTTTCTTTGTGTTGTTGCATAATTCCTTAATTCAGTTTCTCAGAAGTATGTGCTGGCGAAGGGTATCAGCTGGCAAATTACACATCCTGATAATGCTTCTTTATCTGAGGCAACAACACACTTTACTTTATTCATTTTTTTCCTTTAAAAATGGCAGTCATAATATAACGAAGCTTCAAACTGAAAAGTGTTATAGTTGAAGTTTATAAGAACAATATTTAAATTATTGTTTTTTATTGTAGTGGAATTTTATTGCGGAACACTTATTTACACTTCTGTGAAACAGAGAAGGTTTTGCGGCGCACCATCTGCGAAACACTGTCTTACAAAAATACAGCCTTCCTTTAATATTCTTAAATTATTTCGCTCGAGCTAGAACCTCTCCCCCATCCATTCTCCAGTATTCATTTAATTGAACCTTGCCCTCAGCTGTTGTGGCCCGGAAGGAGACGCTTAATAAGAGGGAAGCGTGGGGCTAAGCGACGTCGAACAGCCCTCAAAAACAGATCAGAATGCTTTATACCAGGGGTCAGAAACCGGCGGCCCGCTGGTCTTTTCTGTGAGGCCCGTCTGTGAATTTTAATAAACCAAAAATAATAAAAATATATTATGGTTATCGGCATTCTACTTCAAAAAATAATTGTAAATCTGTAATGACATCAAACCAAATGTAAAGATAGCTAGTATATAATGAATGTTCCCACACCTCTGTGAAATATTTCTCATTTCTTCGTATTTGCTGGTCGGGCTTATGAAGGCGGAAGTTGAATGGGGCCCGCCGGTATCAAAATTTGCCGACAGCCGCTGCATACAATCATTTAATTTGATACATCTGTAGTTATAATAATAAAAAAAATACAGAAAATTTAGCAATAGAGAACAGGTAATATAAACTCAAAAAGGAAAAAATGATTCCTATATCAAGAATAGAATTGAATCGATTATAATAATTTGGACACATAGACTAGAGGAAATTGAATTATGAATTTAATTCGGAAATACATTTGTTGCTCTGAAGTAATATATTAAACTTAGTTGTATTTCTTAAATAGAACCTATTAATTTTATGTACCTTGTCAATACGATTTGTTGTACAATAGATTCTAGTGCAGAATATTAAAAAGGAATATGGAATACCCATATTTTTTTACAGGGTCTATGAAAATGGAAGATTTCGTATAGAAGTCTAATTAGAATTATGAAGTCTTCATTAACAGAGAGTGAATATTTACTTTCGGAATGAATAGTTTCTTGTGTAGGGCTCAAGTACAAGTCAGCCATCATAGTGTTTTTGTGGTTTATTTTAAGACGCTGCCAGTATTTGAGCCTGTATGACGTCGGATGATAAGTTGACTGGTGAATAATGAATTGCAGAGGACCTGGAAGGAAGCTGTTGTGGACTAAGCGAGGTACACACCCCACGTTTTCCTGGATGGACTGAGAATAACTACGAAAAATCTCAGTGAGGATATCTTCCGACCAAGATTCAAACCGAGCACGTCTTTAGAGCATTACCGCTACACTAACCTGCTCGATGCTTTACCATTGTTATATTCTTAGACAAGCAACATACGCTACGCGCATGCAGTAGATTCTGTTTTGTTCTGACAGCATTAACATAATAAATGTCTATTAATTATCTATTAAATGTCTATTAATGATAATATGCAAGATTGAACTCGGGTAATGCTTGCTACCATTCAGTCCAGAACCTTTTGTTTTCTCGTCTGCTGTCCAAAAACTTAAAAACTAGAATATACAAAACTAATTTTGCTTGTGGTTCTGTATGGGTGTGGAACTTGGTCTCTGATATTAAGGGAGGAACATAGACTGAGGGTGTTTGTGGACAGGGTGTTGAGGAGAATATTTGGACCGAAGAGAGATGAAGTGACAGGAGGTTGGAGAAAACTGCATAACGAGGAGCTTCATAACTTGTACTCTTCTCCGAGCATAATTAGAATGATGAAGTCAAGGAGGATGACACGTCTAATCCTAACCAACATCGTCATCATTGGTTTAGCTGTTTTCATGTTTTGGTTATAAACATTGTAATCGTTTCTTCGCCATTTTGTTGGGCGTCCCTAATATCTTGAACCCTCTCTTTTACCTTGAGGGGTATTCGGGTTATAGATATCCTATTATCTAGAGCTTTGGTCCGAAGAGAGATGAAGTGATAGGAGGTTGGAGAAAACTGCATAACGAGGAGCTTCATAACTTGTACTCTTCTCCGAGCATAATTAGAATGATGAAGTCAAGGAGGATGAGATGGAAGGACATATAGCACGAATGGGGAGAAGAGGAATGGATATAGGATACTGGTGGGAAAGCCAGATGGAAAGAGACCGCTGGGAAGACCAAGGGTTATTTGGATGGACAATATTGAAATGGATCTTAGAGAGATAGGATGTAGTGTATGGATTGGATTGGTCTGGCTCAGGATAGGGACCAGTGGAGGGCTCTTGTGAACACGGTAATGAACTTTAGGATTCCATAAAATGCTGGGAAGTTCTTGAGTAGCTGCACAATTGGCCGCTTCTCAAGAATGGTTCAGCTCCATGAGTGAGTGATAAGTTAGATCTTATTAATAAGGAAATCTGTAACAGATGGCAACAAAAGCGATTTTATCAAAAGGAACTTGCCTCTGAAATGTGACAGTTATTCCAAGCAGAAATTTACAATTTTGTGAAACTTACAGATACTTAACTTGAAGAAACAAGGTTCTGTTTGACAAGCTGATAAATGCTTATCTTGTCTATAAATAGTCCTACCCTTTACGAAAACCGAAAATTTTTGCCGTGTTTAGAAGAACCTTCCAATGAATCCTGTGCTGAGTCAGATGAATCCCATACCACCATATTCTATTTCTCTAACATCTATTTCAATATTATACTCCCATTTATGCCTAGGTTTCCGAAATATTCTTTTCCCATCACGTTTTCCAACTAAAACTTTGTATGCATTTCTCATGTATCCCATGCGTTCCAGATGTGAAGCCCATTCAACTCTTTGATTTGACCATCTTAATATATGGTGACGAGTAGGAATTATTAAGCTTCTCAATGTTCATTTTTATCTATTCCTCTGTTATTTCTTCTGTCTTGGGTTCAAATTTTGTCTGTATCCCCCTTTTTCTCGAAACCCTCCGATCTGTATTCTAACAGTAACTTACAGTTTCCTCAAAGTTAAGGCAGAAACTTGCTGTGTCATCTCGGCTCACCTATATGCATGTTACTGTTTAATATATAATGAATTTTCCAGATTTCGCATTCAAGTGAGATAACGCCTTCTGGTTCGTATTCGGGAAGTCCCGTATTTGAATCACAGCCTAGAGATCAACTTTCAGAACTGGGGTCTTCCACGGTTTTCTTTGGTCCTCCAAAGCAAGTGCTGGGGTTTTATCAGCACCTCACATTACGCCATAACCTCTTCATTTCATATCTTTCCAACGTATTTATTCTTAATCATGTTATCATTCTATATTATATGGTATAAGATACTGACAGCGTGGTAAAAAATGTAATAAAAAGAATATACAAATGCTTCCAGAACTTTTTTCTAGAACTTTCGTGTTTGTTTTGTGTACTTCCCTAATCTGAGTAACCAAGTTCCCATTGTGGGACATATGCAAATTTATATGCAAACTGTTTATTACTTGTACCCCTCCGTTTTCAAACAGTGACAGATTTAGAATGTGTTGTTACAAAGAACAGTAATTAATTTCCCGTAGACGTCTGTGTTGTTTATATGTTCCTCGATATTGTTTGAATGTCATGCATAGAACAAGAGTGATACAATGTACGAGTGTACTGACTCCTATGAAATGCATTATGACGTGGAACTTTATAAGGATATTTGTCGTTTTCACCCTTCATGGACTTCTACTTACATTCAGGACTTTAAATTATGTTTCCTTAGAACATAAAATTTTGTTGTTAGTTATTAGCAGGCTCTAAATATCAAGGACATGCCTTTCTACAAGCAAGTTCCGATGACTTCTTCTTCGATGACATTTTCAATGACGTCATCCCTCTCCAACTCTGTATTTTGTTTTATATGTTAGCGGTTTGTAGTTTGTGCACGAGAGCAAAAGTCGGTGACCTCCACACCAAAACATTTGCAGTTGTTTTAGGCAGGGTTTAATGGCATCCAAAACCATTTCTCTGGTTTTCAAATTACCATTGTAGTGCGCCTTTTGGTGACACATATAATATTATTTTTATGAATTATTTGTAAACATATTTTTATATATGTTCTCTGTTTAGAAAAGGAACAGGCAACTTGAATGTATGAGGGGTAGGCCTTCTCGCCCCTTGCACCACGACCAACAGTGGTCTGTTGTGCTTAACAGGCAACTTAGTTAAGATTTCTTTAGTGTAAACAGGGGAGGCGATTCCCCTAACCCCCAGTTTATGCCAAGGACCTAGTTTCGTCAGTCGCGGTATTTTTATGAATTAATTACGTAATTCCGCTATTGAAGAGAAACTTCTGTGTTTTGTTTTATCGAAATAAATAAATTGGCTTATTGAAAGCGTGGTAACGCGCGCCAGCCTTATTAGGTCTTCAGTAATAGTACATATAAACAAAAAACAAACTCCGTGGCCTTTAGTCCGCAAGAGAACTATACCGACCGAGCGACCGCCGCTTTATGGCGAAGTTAGGACCAGCTTTAGTGGATAGAGGGTGTCGCGTGGTCAGCGCAACGGATCCCCACGGCCGTTAATCTAGGTTTTCTTGACTGGAGTCGCTATTTCCTTGAAATAGTTCCTCAGTTATCCTCATAAGGTTGAATGAACCCCATCCCAGAATAATTACTTCTCAGAAAATCTAGTACCGCCGGAAATCGAACCGGGACCTCCGGATCTGTAGCCAGGAACTCTGACCCCTAGACCACAGAGGCGGTCAGTAATAGTAGTACATATACTGGCAGTAAATGTCTGCATGAATAAAATTTTCATAGAGATGGTGACACAAGTTAGAAAAAAAAGACACACATGAAGACAAGAAGAAGTAAAACACTTCCATAAAGGATATTATATAGCCCTTTTTCATTAATTTATTCATAGTTGTTAATCGATTTTACTTTTCATGAATTTACATTATTTAAGAAGCTTTTATAAAAATTAGTTAATTTTCAACTAATGTTTATATATTAAATTTACATAATATCAAACGTGTATAAATTTCTATGAATTACTTTAATCTTTCTCTGAAAGAGAGTTTTGACCTTTATTTTGTATAAAGTTCCTTAAAGCATTTCATTACATATCGCTTAAAACAAAATATGATTAAAACATATTTGTAAGGTTTGAGGTTTTCACGACGGTAACTATGAAAAATGCCGTCTTCTGGGATGTGGCGCTGTAGATATTGTGTGAGCCGACGTTTCAGAGATTCTTCGCTCGCGGGTTTTTATACCCTGAAGATGGAGATGATACGTTCCTCCAAAACCTCGGTTTGCACAATATCTACACGGTGCCACATCCCAGAAGACGACATTCTTCATGATTAGAGCAAGAAATATTTCTAGGGACAGAACGAAAACTCTTAAGACACTGCAGAATATGAATGTGGAAGAAAAGATAATTATTTCACGTTAATAAAGTATTTTGCAAAAGTGTCAAAATATCTACGAAATTAGAGAAGCAAATAAGGTATAGTTATTACATTTCGAACGTTTTGAATATCTTGTATCACTTTTGTTTTAGACAGTTCCGATGAAAGCAGGAGAGCGGCCTAAACAAAGATTATGTGACGATGTATTCTTAGATGTGCTGTTCATTTTCACGTTTAGAAATAACATAAGTTTCTGAACATGTTAGTGTAGCGATTTGTATCTCTGTCAAAAGAACTTCTATCCAAGGAACCGGCACAAATGAGTCAAGTTGATTTCTACATTGTATTATGAATTTCACTGATCTATGCTTATCATGATGGAATAAAACTGTTTTCAAATAATGTACAAATACTTACTGCATATTCTTCAGCTTCAACCGAAGAAAATGAGAACCTCCCATTTCATCAAATAGTGTTAACAGGAATATTTTGCAGTCCGAGTGAAGCAATACGCTGTCATGATCTGTGGGTGAAGTGCATGCATGGAAGAAATATTAATTGTGACTTAAAATGTGCATAAAAATATTTTGTCTCTTTATTGTTTTTTTTTATTTTTCTTGGTGTGTAAATATTCGGGAACGTCTTTATAGTTCCACTATAAGCAATTACTTTCATATTTCATGCAATCATTATCAATTAAATATTTGTGACTGTGTAAATGCAAATGGCGTTATTTTATCAAATGACTCGCAACACCGTCCAGTGTGACTGATTAATAACAATTTTATGTCGATTTTTCGTTTTCCTTAACGTGTTTCAGTCGGCTTGACAATTTTCAGAAGGACACAATCACAACACTCTTCAAAGACACAAACATAACATATAAAACTACTTCCTCCATAGGCCAATTACTAAACAAGAAGCAAGAAACGAACCCATACGAACAAAGTGGAATTTATAAATTAATTTGCCAAAGCTGTCATAAAGTATGCATTAGCCAAACTGGCATCAATCTAAACAACGAGACATAAAGAACATATAAGAAACATACTTTTTAACAAAGATGAGTCGACATTTGCCCAGCACATACTAAATAAACAACACCATTATGGGCCTATGACGGTAACCACGGAAATGGTGGAACATGTTAAAAAAGGGAACCTTATGAACTTAAAAGAAAATTTCCACATTCATCATTTTAATAAAATCGACAAACTAAGAGAAAAGCAAACACTTAATAAGGAGAACCATAATCGGAACGATATGTTCGACATCATAGTAAACATTAGTACACGCCCACACATACGTCACGACACACAAGGGGTATAAATACACGACACTCTGTACCTTAGAATAGCACAACAACACAAAGTGTTCTATACAGCAGGACCACGATGACACTAAAGGTAGGACTAAAATAAGGAACTCATCGGCCTCCGTAGTCTAGAGGTAACGTTCCCACCTCATGACTCGTAGTACGAAGGTTCAAATATCCGGCGGAGGTCGTCGAATTTTTAAGGGAGGAAAAATTCAGGGAACAAGTCCTCCGCGAGGGACTTTAAGCCGTGGGTCCCGTGTCGTAGCTTTACGGCACGTAAAAGAACCTCATACCTCCAAAGGAGGTCACTGAGCCAAAATTTCGGACGTTTCCCGCCCAACAGCAGTCACTAATACCTCCGGTAGATGGGAGAAGCATTGTAGATACCTCTCAGCCAGTAGATCCGGTCTCGCTGTCTGGGCGGGACTGATGGTAAGCACCAATACCGGTAGGATATAGAGACTGGTAGAAATCATAGAGGGAAGCACAATGGACCACTACAGGTCTCAGTGCCTGGGGAAACCCACCCTCTCTAATAACTAACTAAAGTAACTAAAATAAGGAACTCGCCTTCACATAAAATTAGGATTATATCCATACTATAATTGCAGCTTCCTGTTCTGCAAGCATCGAAACCACGTCATGATAGACAACCTTCTTCCTTTAACGAGAAGATATTTCAAGACACGAACCACTGGTTCTAGAGTTAACAAAAAGTTTTTTATAACTTACTTTTAAATACTTGACTGCGTAAATACGTAAATCAGTTATAATAGCTCATAAATGTTCCAACCACTTGATGTACCTAATGCTGTTACAAGGTATAATTCTTTATACATTAATTATATTGTAACTGCGGTTTCCTGAATGGTGATTGCGTTTTCTGAAGATGGTCAGTCCGACCGAAACATGTTAAGGAAAATGAAAAATTGAAGTACAACTTTTATTAATCAATCACACTGGACGGCACTGCGCGTCATGTTGTACCATAGCTAGGGGGAAGGACCAGGATGAGGCAAGTCAAGGCGTTATTGTCTATATCCATGTAATAATTCATGAACTTTGGGGTGTACAACTAAAATGTCTTTCTGTTTCCACCTTTTAGCGAACCAGTCCACTTTCACATTAGGTGAAAAGTACGCAAGCATATTTTCTCGCATTTCGTATATTAACGCAATCGGGTGTAAAAATGTGAGACGGGATGCTTCAATCAATATGTGTCTTGCTACAGATTGACTTTCCGTCATGACGCTTTGGTCTACAGTCCCATGGGCACAAATATTTCTTTCCCTTCGGTAAAAAAAACGGAGCGTAGAGCTGACTACTTATCTCTATCTAGAGTTGAACTAAAGCTTCAGTTCTTAGTATATTTTCATGACTTTGAATTTAATGAAACACATAATGTACAAAATCAGACTATACGCCTATTATTCCATAACTTATCTTCTAAAGTATTATTTCATTTCTGAGCTTTTAACGAGACACATATGAACTGTTATTGCTTCTAGTCCTTTCAAGTAAAATAGTACCTCAGGCTGGATAATTATCTTCGAAAATTTAAAAAGAGTTTCAGTGAAATAGAAAGCTTTCAATATGTCATTTAATAAAAACTCTCCTTGCCGAATATGATACCACTTACGGGCAAGCGAAAACTTTCCACAAAGTGTATTATAGCATTAATAAAACAAGATATGCGGGGCTAGACACAAATTAAACGAAAAGACTCAGAAAACTAAGTCTCTGTCTCAATAAGGTTGAAAAATTACAGTCTAGTCTGTAGACGAAAGTCCCTACAGCAAGCAAGTGGACTTTGTTAGCCCTGAATGAAACATTTAATTACATTAATGTGTTTACTCGCTGCGCTGGAAAATGGCCTAACCTAACAACGGTATACAAAAATGTACTACAGTTTAAAATACGCAGGGCTACCAAATGCGTTATTTGCAAGTTTACACATCCCATTTGGTATGTTGTTCCTTTATTGCAGGGAAAACCTATTGTCGACGGAATTAATGAGTAATGGAGATATACAGAGCTAACTTTTTTCCTTCCTATTTCATTAACTTACACACCGTGCTTTATAAATCTGATCTCTGGGTTGCGCATGAGCAGAAGTTAATGTGTGGTAAGTAGTAGCCGGGCAATGGTACAGTTACATTGTGGAAGGGAGGGAGGGTGACGCCCAGTAACTAAGGTCTTTGTATTAACCCATTTAAATCCTATAATCCTTATTTTAGTTGACTTGGCTAAAGGTACATTTTTTAAAAGTTCCGGTCAAAAACATAGGCAACACAACATACAGAAACATTTGCAAATAAAATGTGTGGATATTGAAGAAGATACAAATTTTCACGTTATGTATAGACCTGTATATAAGATGAGCTGTTTTTGGTAAACTGGATAAAAGTAAAAAGTTGACTCAGCTAATTAAGCACTAGGCCATGAAGAATTGCGGGAGAATGTATATACAAATCCATATTTTATTGATCTCGGTACTAGTTGGAGGTGAGCGGTCAGATTCGCGATCCGACCGCTTTATCCCTGGGGAAGATTCCCACATTACGCATTGGATAGGAGTCTGAATGGGCCCTAGATTTGGTCTCTACGCTGTAGAGAAAAGAAAATTCTTGACCCTACCGGGATTTGAACTCCGTCCACTGGGTCGCCCAGCCCGTACTCAGTCGCTATACCGACTACGCTATCCCGGCTCCAAACTGGATAACGTTTTGTTTATTAGTAATTAAAGTGTAATATTGAATGATTTGGAGCTAATTCCATGTGGCAAAATCCCTTCTCAGAAGCTAAACTGGTCAATTCAAAGTCACATTGCGACTGACGATCAGTGGATTTTCCATCTTTATATGCTGGAATCTGAAATCGCCAGCCTCTAGAACTTGTTCTCAACCAGATGAATCAAGTTCATATCCTCACACGTATATATTTACTGTCCAATCTGATATTGTCCGCCCACTAATCCCTTGGTCTCTCAGCCTTATTTTCCTCCATAATAAATTTTAGATGTGGTAGACCGATTCGGAACAAAATTAAGATTACCCCCTAAACGACCAGAAGTAGCCGCAGTACAAGGGACTTAGTCCCACCCCACTAGCAATAAAAAAAATACCTCCTAAACTAAATTTAATTGAAATTCATTAATTGAGTTTTGATATGAACCACACTGGCTGGCAGGCAGAACCTCTCCACTGAGCGTTCACTTTATCAAATTAATACGTGAAACTCATAATAACGGGTTTTATTTTATAAACCCTACCCAGTTGGGTCCAGTCGATAGAGCTAGTCCCTATCTCCGGTCCAGAGACGAGCTCTAATGATTGGGCCAAACTGAGTAGATTTTACCTGAAGACGGAGACAGAATCCAGTCTCCGAAACGTTGTATTTTGAAAAATAAACATGGCGGTGTTTTTAGATGAATACGGGACGATTGATAATGTCCAGAAATATAATATTTGTGCACACGTTTCGAAAACGTAGCAGTGTATTGTGACGGTGACGACTTCAAATGGTTACGATCACGTGTTCGACAGGAACGTCTCCGATGATGGGTCGGAAGAGCATGGCATGCAGTCCTTGCGCTGTGGGCCCGCAGAGTACGGGGAGAACCAACAGGAGACGTCCGAACCTCGAGGGTTGGTGGGGCGATGATTGGGCAGCGTAGTGGGCCAGGGCCACTTGGGTTCTATCTTGTATCGACTCCAAACGCTTCACATCTTCCGTCGTCATCGCCAGGTCTAAGGAAAACGACATCATATCAAATGTTGATATTGATTGCTCCTTACTTTTCTTAGCTGCACTTTTCCATCTATATTGTTTATAAAAATAAAAAGTAGAGCTATCCCTGTAACAGACCGTGGAGGCCCTTAGGATTGTGAGACGTCGAGGCTCCCACAGTTTCTAGAAAAACGACCCACAGATGGCGGTAATATTGTCAGCCTTACGCGCACGCCGCCCTGTACCCCTCAGGAAGATTCCTGGTACTCATGTCTCTTAGAGGCTGAGCAGACCCTAGGGCTATAGTGCGGCTGGAAGGAGCAGGCCAATTGAGAAACCCAATGACCTCATCGGGAATCGACACCGCGATCTTCCGGCTTGTAGCACAGTGCCTCAACCGATTTCGCGAATTTAAAGGAAAACAAATATCGTATGAAGCGGTAGGGGCCTATTTTAACGTAGTGTCAGAATATTCGCAAGCCGAGACTGAAGAAAACAGCGAAAATACCCAAGTCAGAATATCCCGAACCCGCACCGAAAATATTTCGTGAATATTTCGACCTCAACACCAAACAGGGTGGTCTGGGGGGAGGGGGGGTTACTGCGGGTCGAATCTCGGTCGAGACACCGGCTATCCTGCCTGAGCTTATTCGTGGTTTTCCTCAGTCCCTCCATGTCAATACCGGGAAAGAAACTCTACTAGGCCATAATCATTTCCTTCCAAATACTTTCCAATTCAGCATTCACTTATCATCTGCCTATCTGAGGCTACATACTCCCAACACTATAAGCGTCGTTAAACGGCACACTCGACCTTAGCGTCCAGTGAAGACGTTGAGGTTGTGCAGTGTGGAATGAGGTAGAGTGGGGTAATTGTGAAATGGATTAGCCCCATTTTAAGAAAGCTAACATCCCGGAAGTTTCTCAAGGATATCGAAGGGCAACAGTAGATCTCTCGGGGTAGGACGTCACCAGCCGAATAAGTCGCATGTGATTAGATGCAGGAACACCGGAATTTTTCTGATTGACTGACTGACTGACTCAGTTACTCACTCACCCACGCACTTACTCATTTGCGAAGTCCACTCAATGGACTGGCTGGTTCTAAGAGTTGGCTGATTCTCGAAGTGGACGTCAATCATTGAACTAGCTCCGACAGATTTTTAAGGCTCAATGTGCTTTCTACCACTGAGAAAAGCCATTTTCTTTCCGGTGTTCCGAACTTTGAAACCCATTCAACATAATCGAACTACATTTTACGTTTGAGAGCAGTATTTATCTAGAATATGTTAGAATTGAAATCCATGTGTGAGGTGCATCTGTACATACTAGATACAAAATTTATTCCATTTGGCTTACATACCTTCTCCTATTTGTGAATGAGTTTTTATTACTGATGCACTGTAATTTCGTAACCTTTAGCTACCCCACAAATGCTAGAATTTCACGAAAACTTTCTGGAATTGCTGAGCCCTCATTAACTTTTGAACAGTGAATCTGCTCCATGGAATTAATTAATTTATTATAAATAAGGTATAATTTCTATTCATTTTTACCTTTCCTACATAAAATAAGCGTTTCCAACAAAGAAAGTTCTACGGCGTCTAACTGCAAATTTTGGCAGAGTTCGAGCGAACGTCGCAACAGTGTACTCGTGTTGTTAGTCACGGCTTTGGTGCCGTGTTGATGCATGTGGCCACTGTTCAGAGCCCTCCGGATCAAAGCGGAAACATCTATCGGCCAGTAGGCAGCATGAAGAAGAAACAACTCACTCCACACATGACGCAGAATGATGTCCTGATCCGACCTTGACAGAACACAGAAGTGCTCATTTCTTCGAGCCTGTCGCAGGCTCACCAGTAATATCTGTGCTGCTATTTCATGGTAGAATTCACCTGGAAGTAATCCATACGCACGGCTTAGTGTTAGTTATTTATAGACTGCAAATATTTTGCAATTTTGCAAAAATGCCTAATTGAATCTAGGGCATGAGCCTTGCAGGTGCTATGGCGACAGATTTTTTAAAAAGTGATTTGTCCAGCTTTTACTATGGCATTCTTTAAAACAATGTAAAATGTGGCGGCTGCGCGAAACACTTTTTATCAGAATACCGAAATTAACGGCCGTAGGAATTCGTTGCGCTGACCACGCGACGTCCTCTATCCGCAAAAAAGTTGGCACTAAACTTCGCCGACAAGCGGCGGTCGCTCGGTCGCTATAGTTCGCTTGCGGACTACAGGCGACGAAGTTTTTTTGTTTTTGATTGCTCTAGACGAGATTGTTCTACTATAGATACAAATCTGTCAGCTCCCCTAATTACTATCAATACTTATAATAATACCAACGTAGACCAGCAATAGAGCTACACAATGAATGGGTTGGTGCAGAGGACTGCTGTTGACTCATATCCTGGAGGATCTTGTTTCGAATTTTGGCTGGGATACGGCTATTCTGACAGATATTTTTTGTGTTCTTCCTCAGTCGCTCCAGGCAAGTTCCGTGAGAATAAGTACCCCTTAGGTCACGACCTTTCCTCTCCAAACCTTTTCCAATTCATCATTCATCTGTCATCCATCCATTCGATGCTTCATAAATTAGCTATTGAAACCGTTGTTGAATAACCCACAAACGTATAATAGTATATCTACACGTAAATTCATTACACCGCAGAATAGCGTAGGTTACATTGGTCCTAATTTCCTTGTGTTTACTTATACAGAGCTGTCAATAAAATTTCACATAACTGAAATTAAATGAGGTATACATTTTGCGAGACTCATTAACGGGTTGTGCGATGGGCAATTATTTCTTTTTTTCAGAGATTTAATGAAGTGTAATTGACTTTCGTGTCATGTAAGGGTTACTGTGGACCGATACGTTTGGAATAAAATTCACTCCACCAAATTTAATCGGTATAAGTTTTAGTTAAGTTGTTATGGAGATGGAATATTTTATAAGTCATGCCGTATTATAATCTATTTGTATGTCTCTTCCGGCCCATTCAAGGCCCTGGCCTCGTCTGTTCCGTAATCATTATTCACAGACAGTAGGACTTTTCTACGAGTGATCAGTCCGTCGCAAGGCCGCTACCTAAACGCAGAATAAACACACACACACACCAAATATCCTTGTCTTGAGTGGGATTTAAACCTACGATCCCAGCGTCCGAGCGAACGAAGACAGTTCATGTCTTTCTTTTCATTGCTAGAGGGGTGGGACTAAGTTCCTTTTACTGCGGCCACTTCTGGCCTATTGTACCAGCCCCAGATGATAGGTGAGGGTGATTGTGGAGCAATTGGTGGAATGAAGATTGGCAGGGGAAACCGAGGTATTCGGAGAAAACCTACCCCAGCGCCACTTTTTCCACCACAAATCCCACTTGACCAGACCCGGGATTGAACCCGGGCCGCCGCGGTGGGAAGCCAGCGACTAACCGCTTGAGCTATGGCGCGGCCTTAGACGGATCAGCTACTTTGACCGGCGTTATAATATATATTCTCTATTAATAATAACTTCATTTTTAAACATATTTTTTTCTGACAAAATTAATTTTCTCTCCGACATGTTTCGGTCCTCTTGCCGAACCAGATGAACACACAGTCATTAATATTAGCTATGATCTTCATGCAGACAAATTGAAAGGCGTAGCCTTCCCTGCGCTGCAGCGTCCATATTTCACATAATAAAATTGTAAAAAAAAAATGTCAAATGCCTGAAATATCTCGTCTATAAATGGTGAAATAATATAATATTTGAAAGTCAGAAATTATATTAGCGCAAGAAGTAGTATTCATATTTTCGTCAGTTACGCTTATCTTCCGACATTGTTCCATTTCCTTCTTGAATCAGCCCTATTTCAGTTGTTATACACGTGAAATTCTAGTGTGTCTCACAGAAGTGACTCCAGCAACATTCCCCTTGTGCAAAGAACGTATAAAATAGAAAGATGTTTCAATACGTTGACATTACCTTGTAGTCCTCTGGTAGGAACTTGTAACGCAACCGTGGGGAAAGCATATGGAATGGTTTCTCTGAGGATACTGGAGTCAGGCATCACTTTCTTGAACGGGCTGTTCTCTTCAGCATGATGCACAGTGTTTCCTCCGAGAGCTGAGAGTGACGTCGCGTGGCACAGAACAGCTCCAACAGCTGATCGGTAGCAAGACGCCGTTCGCGACCCTGTTGAACTGCTGTTCATAGTTTTACACTTCTTTGACTTCCGAGGGCCTCTTTCCTCTTGGACGGCTGGAATATAAGCATCAGGATAGTTACAACAAAAGTGAAAATGGTCGCTTCAATTGGGGACACTCAGGATTTTCCAAATCGGTTCGTTACTTTAAATAACACTGTGGTAACAGAGCGCAATGGTTCATCATTAATTAAGTAAAGTTGTCCCTATACGTAAATAGTTAAGCACCACACCAAGAAGACGTATGTAGGAATGGAGTTATAGCGCCTCCATTCTTGGCCTCCCCGGGGGACGCGGTAGCGTAGTGGTTAAGTTTAAGTGGTTAAGTCGTTAATTGAATTATTGAAGTTAGCTTTTTCTAAGGGACCCAGTAGAGTAGGTGCTCCCATCCGTCATCTGAGGAAAAAAACAGGCCCAGTTTCCGAAAATTTTTATTCTTTACAACACAAGAGGAAGACAAAGTCAAAAAGGCAGTAACCCTGAGCGTATTTTTATGCGTTACGCACAAAAAACACAGAAGTGAACACGTGTAGAGGAGACTGTGTCCGCCCGTCTATCTACCTATTTGACGGCCGAAACGACTGAACGGATTCAAATTAAGAAACAAGTATGACTGCACATTGCAATTCCATAATGTCGTCAAGGCTACACCACTCAAGAAGAAGAACTTCTTGTATTCGAATTGCGAATTCTTTTTGTAACGATACGAAACAAATGAGCGCATAGACTGGGTTTGAAATGATCACGTGTTTATAAATCAGGCCACTGTAGAATGACATACCATGTCCGGCATGAGTAAAAAATCTGTCAAAGGGTTCTACAATCAATATATCAAGTGTTGTGTGGACACGGTCTACGAACGATTGGGCTGGGCTCATGAATACTGAAATACCTTCCAATAATTAATGCGGCGTTATTAGGGGCAATATGGATTATTTAAGATTTATTTCAGTGTGAAATAACGTGCAGTAAATAAAGGGGAAATCGAAGGGTAATATTTTTCAGGGTCATTGATAGCATGACACGTAACTGAGGTAATTACTTCCAACACAATAACAACTTGAATAATTTATTTCCTCTTTCGCTAACACCCTGTGTTACCTGACCCTACCAAACGGTGTAGGTGGCAGCACGGTGTTCATTAGTTACCGCTGTCAGACTGCAAGCTAAATGAACATTTTCGCAAGCTCCAGTTTTTCTGCTTTACATTTAAGGAATAAAATTTCCTCGAGAAGAGTTACGTATTTTAAGATTTTAACTTCTTATGGGCCTTCACGGCCTGTTACAGGGATAGCTCTACTATTTTTACTTTTTTATCATACGTTACTTCAAGATCGTTAATTAGACATGTCAGTAAGTGGCGCTAATATATGTTCTGCAGTGTTTTTATCACTGATAATACAGTAATTAAATATTATGACATTACGGTGACCAACATACACCTCACAACAATTACAGTAACCCCTCGTTATAACGGACCATATGCAGTGGTTTTCGGATATAGAGGACAAAATATTGTGACATGACAACTGAAAGCCGCAATAATTGAGGCAGACCCAGAGGCCCATTGCTAAACAATGGCTCGGTAATCATGTTTCCTCAGCAACGAATACGACTGACGAAACAATGCATTGCATGCAGAGACACGTCGATTCCTACGCAACGCATACAGAAACGTTTCCGTTCACACGGCAACGAACTTCCAAAGCACAGTAACAGCGAAGAACGCGATAATTCTGCTGTTTAAAGAAGTGATCTCTATACGGTTCGACCAAAACCTACCTCAGGGAGGGAACTGACCAACAGAAGACAGAATACAGCAGAAGGTAGAAAAATACAGAATACGGCACAAGTGAAGTCTTTATTTTCTGTTGTGTAGTTACAGCAAGCCGGTCACGGTAACCGAGCGGTCTAAGGCATGTACTGTCTTCGCTCGCTTGGAAGCCGGGATCGTGGGTTCGAATCCCACTAAGGGCATGGATGTTTAGTTTGTGTGTGTGCGTTTTTCTGTGTTTGTGTACAGGTAGCGGCCTTGCAACGAGCTGATGACCCGCCCAAGGAGTCCTACCATATGTTTAAGATCTAGAAAAACCGAAGTGAACGGAGAAGTTCATGGAGGTAGGCCTAGGCTCAGTGGGGCTGTAGTGCCAAGGAAAAACTTAAAAAAAAAAGTTACAGTAACCGCCGGTCATGGTAGCCGAGTGGTCTAAGGCATGTACTGTCTTCGCTCGCTTGGAAACCGGGATCGTGGGTTCGAGGGTTCGAATCCCACTCAGGGCATAGATGTTTAGTTTGTGTGTGTCCGTTTTTCTGTGTTTGTGTACAGGTAGATGCCTTGCGATGAGCTGATCACCCGCCCAAGGAGTCCTGCAGAATGTGTAAGATCTAGAAAAACCGAAGTGAACGGAGAAGTTCATGGAGGTAGGCCTAGGCCCACTGGGACTGTAGTGCCAAGGAAAAACAAAAGTTACGGTAACCTTAAGAGTGTTGCCATTGGTCGTAGTTACGAAGTGCTATAGTTACAGTAATATTATTTTACAAATAACTGTAATTCCGCCTGGTTAATATCCAATAAATCGATTCATCTAATCCGGAAGTCATTAATTACTTGTCGCATTATCAGGATACTTGAAAATATATTGTGTACAATTGTAAATTTTTAGAAATGTTGAGGCACCAAGAAGGTTTTTACTTACAAAACTATTTAAAATATGTAAAAGGCCCCCAGTATAAAAACTTTTACGTAATTACATTGTGTGATCTTTGTTCATTGCATATATTGACTCTGTATCCTGTGGTGTACCTCTGTACATACGCCTCCACTCGGTTATAGCGGAAACTGGCGATAATGAACACCCTGTCCTCCCTATTAGTCCGTTAGAACGAGGGTTTACTCTATTGACCTTTTGGGGCATTATCATTCGTCCTCTTGTGTATTTCAAACGACGTTTCAGAGACTGGCCCCTGCCTCCGTCCTCAGGTAACAAACTTACTCAATTGAGCCCAATCGTTAGAGATAGTCTATTGGGCCCATCTGAATATGCTTTTTTCTGGGGTCGGAGACAAAGGCCAGTCTCCGAAACGTCGTTTAAATTAAAAAAAGCCGGACGATAAAAAATGTCCAGAAAGTCAATAATTATATCAATATACTCGTACCATCGTCATGAACGTTCAAATCTTACCTCACACAAATTTGGTGAAAATTAATAATTTGTTTCAAAACGTGAAATAAAACGCATGGACACATGTGAAGTCATACAGAGAGCACAGAGATTTAATTTTCTTGAGAAAGGAAATAAGGCTCTAAATTCAGTGCTGGACTGTATTGTACGTGTCTGACAAACGTGACCTACCTGCTGTGTTCATGTGTACAGAGAAGCACCTCTGCAGCCTGCAGTGGGGGCACCAGTTACGTCGCGCTTTGTCAATCACACAGTTGCCCTTCCCAGCTGTTTGCAACAGAAGGCATAGTAACTGGTATCAGTATCTTATGTTATCTGGAGTTCTCATTAAATTTGGATTCAAAATAAAATTAAGAGACCAACAAATTCATGAAAACGTTCGTATAAATCAATGACAAATTATTCCATGAAACAGAGTCCTTTCGGAAAAGTACATAGTCTCCAAGTTATTTAAGAATTTGCCCGAATTTAATGAAAATGATGGTTCATAACGGTGTTCGCAGGAGCTAGCCAATGGACCATGTCCTGAGACATATAAATCCAGTTCTCATCCTTAAGTACTATCTCCTTCTCATACCTCTCAACATAATTTCCCCATCACATTCTGGGTCTTTTAAATTATAATTTCTTCCCTCGGACGTTCTAGCAAAAATTTTATGTGCATTTTTCATTTCCCATGCGTGTTATGTGTCCTATCCATCTTACCTTCCTCGCTTTGATCCTAACGAAATAAAGTGAACGGCACAAACAACGCTGCCGAGTGAGTAGTGCCCTTGCTTCATGTCTAGGAGGTCCCAGACTACCCTGAGAGAAGATTTTCGAGATTTTCATCAGTTCTTCTCCCCCAGTAAAATGTCGGTATAGGCTTCAAATTAAGTCGCGTTAGCTTCCTTCTACATCCCTTCCAGTTATTCATTCACTATCTACCCCACCATTCGACGCTATAGTAGTCTGAGCTACTGAAACGGTCGTTAATAAATCATAACAGAAACGAAAATTTCGATATTACAGATTACGAACCACCAAATTACGTAGTTCTCTTCATCCTACAGCTGCTTCAGCTCTTAAATACAAATATTCCCCTCATGTGATGCATATTAAGTTCAATTACGAATAATATTTTTTCTTTCTCTTCGCTCCCACTTTTGGAGCACGGGGCTGATTTCTCAGCTTCATTTATCATTTTTCACAGACGGTAGGACACCTTGACCGAATGATCAGCCCGTCGCAAGGCCGCTACATACATACAGAACAACACAAACACAGAATAAATGCATACACACACCAAATATCCATGCCTTGTGTGGGATTCGAACTACGATCCAGGCTTCCGAGCGAACGAGGAGAGTACATGCCTTAGACTGCTCGGCTACCGTGACCGGCATGATATTATACTATTATGTGTAAAATGATAATCTTTACAGTTGTAAAATACCCGTATATAGGGATAATGGCTGGAGTCCGCGGATCAACGTTAATCAACCACAGATTATGAACACTGATACAGATCAGAGGTTAGCAATGGCCAGCCATCGAGCCCGATCCGGTCCGGTCACCCTTTCATACCGATAGCAGGAAACATATTAAGATTGCAACATATCACATTATGGAACCGGGACAGCGCAGTCCGTATAGCAACTGGCTACGGGCTGGACGACCGAAGGGTCGGAGTTCGAGTACCGGTAGGCTCAAAAATTTTCTCTTCTCCATGTTGTCCAGACCGGCCCTGGGACCGATCCAACTTCCGATCCAATGGGAACCGGGGACTTTTTCCTCAGTGATGAAGCTGCCGGAGCGTGAAGCTGACCACTTAACTCCAACTAGCGTCTTGGTCAAGAAAACGTGGATCTATACATCCACTTCCCCATACATGTTCGTGCCGTAGTGCTTAATTAGTTAAGCATAGGGACAACTTCACCTTTATCTTTTTTTCCTTGGTACTACAGCCCAGTGGGCCTAGGCCTACCTCCATGAACTTCTCCGTTCACTTCGGTTTTTCTAGATCTTACACATACGGTAGGACTCCTTGGGTGAGTGATCAGCTCGTCGCAAGGCCTCTACCTGTACACAAACACAGAAAAACGCACACAAACATCCATGCCCTGAGTAGGATTCGAATCCACGATCCCGGCTTCCGAGCGATCGAAGACAGTGCATGCCTTAGACCGCTCGGCTACCGTGACCGGCTCACTTTTACCTTACCTTCTACATATTACATTAGAACTATCGTGTTGTCTACATACATTTACATTACTACTGTAATAAATTAGTCTTAGGATTAAAATAACATTAAGAAGAAAACCGCTGTTGGACTCTTAAACATACTTTCTTTAATTGAGTTTAAACATTTTTAGCTCATATTAGTTGTGTGTCTTAATTTCCTCTGTACGCCTACATAGGTCTCAAAGGCCGATCACAGAAATAGCTTTACCTTTTTTCCTAAATACACCAGTCAATAAGTTTGAAGGGTAAAACTTGACCCGCCAGCCAAAATAATATATCAACCAAGATATAAAGCATAGCGGTTACGTCTTCGTAAAATTATGAGCCTAGCAGTCAATGTTTTTTTGTTTTTGTTTTACGACAGTCTCAGTATCCCACACTACTCGTATATAGCCTCGAATTGTGTGATGATTGGAGGAATTGGAAGGGAACTGGAAGGAGCGTTTGTCGTTTAATCGAGGTATTGTCTCGACATTTGCCTAGAGGTGTTGAAACTGTGAGATAGCCGGTATCCCAGAGGAGATCCGAAGAGAACACTTCCCGAATACAAGTGTAGACTATTACTACTGGACCAGCATGCTCGGTTAGCAGTCAGCATAACTCACCAATGCAAGTATAGAGCATTTTTCTCCGGATGCTGCGTTTGAAGAAGCATGAACAGCCATCGCAGCAGTAGACTCCGTAATGTTTTCCGAAACTCTTGTCCCCACACACCCGGCACGCCACAGGAACGGGAAGAGTGCGACCTGCCCACATCACGTGCTCAGTAAGACGGCTATGAACTCCAAAAAGAGCTGACAACGTCTTAAATAACTAATTATATTGTTTAATGACATGCACTGTCTATCTAGCTATGGCTCTACAGTCCTTTATTGAGCCTTTGCCGCTTTTCTGCTTCTTAATCCTATATACAATCGGTAGGATGGGGGATCAGCCGGTTACAAGGTCGCTACCTACCCACATAACAACACAAACACAAAATAAAAGCACATAGACATGATGCCTACAGTGGAATTCGAACCCACGACCCCACTGTTCGAGCGGGTTAAGACTGTTCATGCTTTAGACGGCGCGGCCACTGTGACAGGCAGTGGTATGCACTATTCATAGATATACTTCTCATTCAATAACAATTTGAGTTCTTTCTCGGCCAGTTGCTTCACAACTTATGCTGGTGAATCCAACTCAATATACGTGGATTTATTTTGGCATGACAAATTGTGACCGAATATTTCAAATTATGGGTCGCGTCGCAACACTAAGTCTACGACTACAAATTCATATGTAATTCAAATTGAACTTAGGGTAAATTCTCAAAAATCTTGTTATCTTGTACAATACAGACGTGAAATCTATGATATAAAATCTACTGCTCTACCAATTTCCCTCCATCCTTTCTGCCTGGCAACTTCTAGGGGGGCACAGAAGTTATACATGAAGATATCTCTTCCCACCGCCATTTAGCAGCTCCACAGCCAGAGGTCTGTAGGTTTAGTTCAAACAGCCATCTGTTTAGTATTCATAATCCTTAAGATCGTGCACCAGGGCGATGAAAAATAACGGAAAAGTGATATTATGTAACATCTTTCGGTTGTAGACTCTGAGTGTAGGATAAATATCTGTTTCTTGTAGTGCACCGACTTCTATTAATCAGTTACGAGACAAAGTGCATTGTCATTGAAATTATTTGTGAAATGTATTAAGAGTTATAACTGGCAGAATTATTTATTGCATATGTAGTTACAAATACTAAGCAGCGGTTTATTAGATACATGAAACATATCTGTATCAGAAAAATAATTGTATTATTTCATTAAGCCTTTGTTTATTTACGAAAATGGGAAGATTGCACCCAGAAACTTCCTCTCGAGTCCACTGTTACTTTATCCACGAAGAGTCTAGACACTTACGCCAGGCTTAATATTTAAGTACCTCTTTACAAACGAGTTAAATACTTCCAAGGACCCAATAGATCTATTATGTGAAATACTTACCCATTAAACCTACGGTATTTTTGGACAAAATTCTGCTTTATATTGCTGTTTTTCTTCGTATAAACCGAAATATATATATAAATGAAAGATAGATTATTAGCCAATGATAACAAAGTAATTGACACACGTTATTGTAGGACAAGAAGAATATGACTTGTTATGTCTCTGAAGTCACAATCTAAATTACAGAAACCTTATGTTGAAAGTGTAAATTCTTCATTAAATTTTGTTATAAGTGAAATGACTATTAGGCCTTTGACTCGAAGCGAATTTAAACTGAATTCTATCCTATGGCGGTTGTCCTCGTGTATTTTAGATTCTTAGTGCGCCGTCTAATATATATAGTATTTTCGGCTCGAAATTTGCCCATTGGTTGATGTAAAAATCTTTAAGTCTCGTAGGTGATAAATGTAGAGCCTTCGACATCAATACAGAAATTCTTAATGGCTCGTGTTTTATTAATCTTTGGACAGGTGCTAGGGAGATTTGCGCCAATAGCAGTTCATCTACCGCCCTTCCCACCAATCGAATTGACTCTACACGTCACTAGGTGTGCTTATACTTGTCAAAGAAGTAGGTTGTTCTTTAATGCCATTTTGTGAAACGCTGTGCATACAGCAACTTCCTACTTACTCGTACGAGTAAACGACTGTTCGTCTGCACAGTTAGAAAGAAATGACTGTCAATATTCAAGAAACCGGTCTACAGCAGGGATAATGGAGCCAGTGTCCATCTTCCTCCATCTGAAAAGATGCACAAGCCATAATCCTGTGGGTTCTTTCTAAAAATGTGCATAATTTAATGCATAATGCGGAGGTTGCGTTTGTCGAATAGATTCATCCACGAAACTACATGACAGTTTAGCTTAAATTCTTGTATTAGGGATGTACACTGACATTTGTCGAATAAGTATCTTTTCGATATACTTCAGCTCCTAAAAGTTCAAACTTAACTTTAATTTTGGTTAATATCGGTTCATTGTTCTCCTGCTTTACATAAAGATTAAACCGGACTTTAATTTCGATACATATCGATATAATGTAATACAAGTCCTGTTTTACATGAAGCTCAAATCAAACTTTCATTTCAGTTAATAATAATCCAGGACAGCTCCATTTTACACGAAACGTAAGTCTGGTTAATATCGATCCAATTCAGCTCTTACTTCACATGAAATTCAAATAAAATTTTAATTTTGGTTAATACCTGTAAAAAATAACTCATAGTTTATATGAAACTCCAATTTAAATTTAATTTTTAGTTAATATCGGTCCAACACAGCTCATATTTTATGGGAGGCTCAAATGGAAATTTAATTTCGGTTAATATTGGTCCCACATAACATAAATTAAGTCACGGATCTTATTAAGCTCTAAAATTCTGTGACATTTCTGGATGTCGTAATTAATGAAAGAAATACAAAGACAGGCCTCTTGACGGTGTTCAAAAATTCTTTTGAAAGATTAAATGATCAGAAAAAAACAGATTATTTCATTTTACGTAAATCGTCATTAACAGGGTTGATATCAAGACTGAAGAGGAAAAATGTGTAGATACGAGTATAATTAGGCCTATTTACATTGTTTCAAATTTCTCCGATAATCTGCTGCCCTTTTTCCCACTAGGGGGAATTTCAACGAGTTTGTTCTCTCTTTGCCTTCTCTCCTCTTTCAGAATTCCTTCTATTATCGGGATTATACTTCTATTTCGTACTCTCCTCTTCTTCTCAGCATCAATAACAACGCGTTGTTATTATTATTATTATTATTGTTATTGTTATTATTATTATTATTAAAACTGCACGTCTTAAGCATGAGGTCTTAGCTTGATGCACTGTTCCTTACTCAATTTTCTTCCGTTCTGAATCCCGTCCTCTTTTGGAAACTGTTAGTCTTCGAATTCCCCCTCGCTATATATGTTCAATGTCTGCCCCTCGAGTAGAAATTGTCCTTCTGCTGTATGCGTTTGAGCTGTCAACGTTGCTTATAGGGACGCTGACGTGTTTGGAACAAAAACTGTTTCTCCTAATCATATTTTATAACGGTAAAGGTAAAAAAAGTTTGTGTGTATGCGTTTATCAGTGTTTGTGTACAGGTAGAGGCCTTGCGACGAGCTGATCACCCGCCCAAGGAGTCCTACTGAATGTGTAAGATCTAGAAAAACCGAAGTGAACGGAGAAGTTCATGGAGGTAGGCCTAGGCCCACTGGGGCTGTAGTGCCAAGGAAAAAAAAAGTAAAAAAGATAAAGTCCTTGTGCTTAATTATTTCAGCCCTACGCTACGAAGGTTTAAGGAGAAGTGGATGTATAGAGCCACACTCTCTTTATCTCGGCACTAGCTGGAAGTGAGTGGGCAGCTTCACGCTCTGGCCACTTTATCCTCGGGAAAACAGCCCCCGGTACCCATTGGATGGAAGATTAGGTGGACCCCAGAGTAGGTCTGGACGAGGGGGAGAAAAAAATTCTTGACCCTACCAGGACTCGAACTGGAACCCCTCGGTTGTTCAGTCCGTACCCAGTCGCTATACCGAGTACGCTATCCCAGCTCTACTGATTAAATTATAAAAATATTATTTTACTTCTCTTCTCATCACATAATGATTGATGCGATTGCACTTGTCTAATTTTTTATTGTTTAAATAATACAAGTTTCCTATTTTGACTTTTGTTGGTACGTGTGTGTTCGATTCATTTCTTTTCCTTTTTTTTTCCTAATATAAAGTAAGTAAAAGTAAAGCTATCCCTGTAAGAGGCCGTGAAGGCCCATAGGGTTGTGAGACGTTGAGGGCCGCACATTATCTAGACAATC
Organism: Cryptotermes secundus; assembly: GCF_002891405.2. Lineage (NCBI taxonomy): Eukaryota > Metazoa > Arthropoda > Insecta > Blattodea > Kalotermitidae > Cryptotermes > Cryptotermes secundus. The sequence goes on along the minus strand of NW_019745099.1, from coordinate 881,969 downwards.
GGCTCAAAGATGGCGGTAAGGTTGTCGTCCTTACGCGCCGGCCGCTCTTTACTCCCCCGGAAAATTATTTAATTAATTCCTGGTACTCATTTCTGTTAGAGGCTGAGTAGGTACCAGGGCCATAGTGCGGCCGGAAGGATTAGGTCAATTGAAAAAATCCAGTGACCTCATCGAGACTTGAACCCGCGACCTTCCGGCTTGTGTCATAGCGCCTCAACCAACTACGGTACCGCGTAGTAAGTTTCTTTTTCTTTTCTCGCCCTCACACACACACACACACACACATGGCCCTGGACGATGAATCAGCCCATCGTAAGGCCTTTGCCACACACAGAAGCATTATGCGGCTGAAGCAAAAAGCAAAGTGAGCCCTTTGAGAAGCGTCCCTGACTTACAGGGCGTCCGTTAGAATTGGCAGTTATAACACCTCATAAAATGACAGGTCATGGCCTATTGTTATATTTATGTGAGACTGGTAGGCGTGTCAGCATTCACTGTGATTGGTCACAGTCAGCTGCTGATTATCCACTTCAGTACACGTGCAATTCAGTTGTTTTGACAGTATCTGTTAACGTGAAGTTTGCGGGGAAACTTAGCGCTGTTCTGAACACTTCTCGCCGAGAGAACTCTGGCCGTCTGTATTGGCTGCTGAGTCAGTGTAAGTACGGAGAGAAAGTCATTCTCTTTTCTTTGTTCCTTCCTTCCTTTCTTCCTTCTTTCTTTATCTGTTTCCCTCTTTGTTCGCTTCTTCCCTTCAATATGCCTGAAAGCGGCATATTCTTCTTAAAGAGCCTAAATATAGGTTCAGATCGCAGGTTGTTATGGAAATGAATACCAAAGAAATTAGTTGAGAAGTTGCAGACTGGATTCATTTGGCCTAAGATGGAGACCACTGATCACTTTATAAAATGCCGCTGAAGTTATGAAAAATATCTTCATTGAAGAAAGCAGTCTTCTGGGATTTGGCACCGTGTATATGTGGTGTTAACCGACGTTTCGGAGGAGCAGTCTGCTTTTACCGGTTCTCACGGTCTCTTCGCTTGCAGATTTATTATATTTTTTCTTCTACCCTGAAGATGGAGGCGATACGTTCCTCCGAAACGTCGGTTAACACCACATATACACGGTGCCAAATCCCAGAAGAGTGCTTTCTTCATAGTCACCGCCGTGAAAGCCTCAAATCTTACATAATATCTTCATTGTCTGAGATTCTCAAGAAATAAGTAGTCTTGTTACTTAATGTTAATTTGTGTTGGCCCAATCCTCTGTGATATCTGTAGACAATAGACCGACAGAACACAGCACACAGAGTTCAGACAGTAAAGTCATTCCCGTGAGTATTTAAACGTCAAGTCATGAAGATGTATGGAGGAACGTAGATAAGTCCCACTCGTTCTTAACCTCGCCACCATATACGGGCAAATCATTGGCTTCATGATCTGGCTTCTTTAATCCTGGGGAGTCACCCAGATCCCATTAGACAGGAACCTGGGTGATTCTCAGAACTAGTTTCATCAGGTCTGAAGCATGTAGCAGAAAATAGAATCCAATCTGAACAATATTGATTGATCAGCAAATCATTTGTTGTGGCGACAGCTAACCTGAACCATATAAATCAAAATGTCTTGTAAATTTAAACTACGAGTAAATGCCAAATTTGGTAGTGAAAATTTCTCTACTGCTGATCAATTGGTTGTACACCGTTATAACTTGCTTTTATTTTACGATGTTATCAATAGCTAGACTACACACAGACCTACAAAGCGTCGAAAGGCAAGATGAATGATACATTGAAAGGGATTTGAAGGAAGCATTCTTGATCTAATTGAGGTAATATCTCGGCATTTACCTGGAAGAACTGAAGAATTTCGGCTAGGATATCCAGCGGCTCCCGGCTGAGATTCGAACCGAGAACCTCTAGAATACGTGACAAGGGCGTTTACGCTACACCAACGCTACACGTTCGTTGAATTGGAAAGCCTTGCTTGAGAAGAGGAACTCCGTAAATTATAAACATAACATTGAGAATATATTTCATTCAGTCAGTATTTGTTTATATGTAGCCTACTTAAAAATTAGTTCCCATCTTCAGATAAAAAGACCAAGCTGAAAGCGCTCTCTCCTGAAGACACATTTTATGATTATACTGTCCTCCCATCTACATGCTAGGTTTATAGTGACGAGTTATTAGTCCCCTCCTCAACCTCCAACTTGGAGAACAACCCGTTATTGGTGATTATGTAACTGCTTTCAATGTACCCTGTTCGCGCTACCCTCTGTAACTGCAGGCGGTCTCAATGTGCAACCTGAGGATGCACCATGGTTTGGCTACAAGGAACTCACTTATCATGGTCTCTGTTCGCCGGGATAGCGTAGTTGGTATAGCGACTGCCTACGATCGGGGAGTCGGAGTTTGAGTCCTGGTGGGTGCAAGAATTTTCACTTCTCCATGTCGTCCAGACCGGCTCTGGGGCCCACCCAGCCTCCTGTCCAAAGAGTGAGGACTTTTTAACCGGGGGTCAAGCGATCTGGGCCTGAAACTGACGACTCACCTCCAGCTGGTGCCGAGGTCAAGAATACGTGGATGTATACATTCATTTCCCGTTACAGCTTCACTTTACATTTACATCAGCTCACTCCGCCATGCAGCCTGCTGTTGTCCATTAGCTTCCCTGATTCAGTAAGTCTTGTAAAATGTATTCTTTAGTCTATGAGAAGCTTTTGAAATATGGTTAACAGGAGATATAAAAGTTGAGCTCTATTCAGTCTTAACCCCGGCACCAAATGGAGGTGAATAGCAAGTTTCACGCTCCGGCCGATTTATACCCTGGGGAAGCCTCCTATGCCCACTAGAATGTAAGTAAACCTGGCGTTAGTGCTCTTCTGATCAGAATGGCACTGAAAATATTCGGGGATCGAAACTTGACAATTTATCACTCCAATTACTAACGTTCCTAGTTCGATAGAAAACTCAGTAGCCGTCAGTTTAACCAAGGATCTGTTATGTCCGGTCATCATAAGTTCCTCTTTCTGTTGTCAGCTGGGCTGCGTATTATTCACTTTGACGTTTTAATGTCGGCCATGTTGGATAGTTTCGTAGAGAACAGAAATTACAGGTGGGGGAATCCTATGAATATGCCCTGTTCTTCTTTCTTGCCAGGTATAGGTCGCCTGGAAGCATAAAGGCGGAGCGTACAACAGGTACACTCCGTAGTTTTTTCAGCTCTTCGACCAACCGCGTGCTTTTGGATCTTTTTTCTTATTCATCTTCAAACTACACAAACGATGAGGAAGCCGTGTCACTGTTTCTCTACCTTTGCTTCAGCGTCAAAATTGTTAAGGCTAAATAAGAGCAGATAGAATGAGTTAATTCATTTGTTTCAAATTGTGCACTTCCGGGATGTAATACCAGGACTGCAATGAAGATGGAGGTAGCATGTTCCTGCCACAAATTGTTAGTCACCTAACTATTCCTACACGAAGTCCTACCCAGGTGGGCACAATATAAATCTTCACCTTTTTGACAACTTCAAATCTTCGTTCGTTCTGCTTTTCCTATACCTCACATTTCCGCTAGGTGGATCTATACATCCACCCCGCTCCCCATACTTCTTAATGGCGTAGCCCTTAATTAGTTAGGCACAGGGACAACTTTAGCTTTACCTTTAATACAAAGTTTATTGTGAAATAAAAAAGATATTTTGTTTCTACCCATGGATTATGGCAAAGCCTGTGCCAAACATATAGCTATCTTGTGAATGCTCTGTATAACTAACTGACCAACTCCATGGAGATGAGTCTTTCTTGGGAAACCGCCAGTCGATCAGCTACTCAACGATCTGCCAATATTTTGTGGAGCCCGAAGGTTCATTACCGTGTTCACAAGAGCACTCCACAAGTCTCTATCGTGAGCCAGATGAGTCCAGTTCATACCACCCTACTTCTTTCTATAATAAAGGTAAAATTGTTCCTGTACCTAACTACGAGTAATTAAGCACTACGCCATGAAGACATATGTGGTGTATGGGGGAATAGATGTATGGACACATGTTTCCTTGGCCTCGGCACTAGATGGAGGTCACTTGTCAGCTTCACGCCGCGGCCGCTTTACCCCCAGGTACCTATTGGATAGGAGGCTGGGTGGGTCCCAGAGTCGGTCTGAACGACATGATGAAGAGAAATTCTTGCACCACCCGGGACTCGAACTCCGACCACTTGGTAGTCCAGCCCGTAGCCAGTCGCTAAACCGACTGCACTATCCCGGCTCTCACTTCTGCCTCTTAATAGTAATTTTATTATTACCCTCCCACCTATGTCTAGGTTTTCTTACTGGCCTCTTTCCTTTTGACTTTCCCACCGAAATTTTACGAGTATGTGTTCCTCTTCTCCTCATGCAGGCTATATGCCCTGCCAATCTCATCGCTTTACGACTCTTTCAGTATTGACATTATATAGTGTCGAATGGCAGGATGACTGATGAATTATAATGGATTTGGAAGGAAGCGATCATGTCCTAATCGAGGCAGTATCCTGGCACCGCGAAGGCCGTCGGTAAGACTGTGGGCGTCCCGGCCGAGCAGTTCTGAGAACTGTCATGATTTCATAACGTCTCATCTCTCTGTCCTTGTCTTGTTTATGGTTTCATTTTCATTCTTTGCTCCTTGATATCAATGGGTTTCAGTGTGAGAATAGAGCCTGTGATTAGGATAATCAAGTCAGTGACACCAAGATTGGTGGAACATGTAACACGAACAGAGGAGATGATAAAATGCGTACAAATTTTTTGTCAGGACACTTACAAGGAAAAAACATTTGGTAGGATAATTATGCCTACAAGGGGTAAAGCGGCCGGGTCGTGAAGCTGACCACTCACCTCCAACTATTGCCGAGGTCAAGAAAATGTGGATCTATACACCCACTCCCCATAATCCTTAATGGCGTAGTGCTTAATTACTTAAGCACAAGGACAACTTTACCTTTTATTTAGTTTTACACTTCATCTTTTTTTCCCCCCTGGCACTACAGCCCCAGTGGGCCTAGGCCTACCTCCATGAACTTCTCCGTTCACTTCGGTTTTTCTAGATCTTACACATTCGGTAGGACTCCTTGGGCGGGTGATCAGCTCGTCGCAAGGCCTCTACCTGTAGACAAACACAGAAAAACGCACACAAACATCCATGCCCTGAGTGGGATTCGAACCCACGATCCCGGCTTCCTAGCGAGCGAAGACAGTGCATGCCTTACCGCTCGGCTACCGTGACCGGCACACTTCATCTTAAGGAAGATAATATGTGTGTGCGTGCGTGCGTGTGCGTGTGTGGGGACTGTGTTCAACTGGCTCGCAGTAGACCTAGGTTTCAACATCGGACTCTTGTTAGTACACAATAATGAGATGTTCGACTTACCGAAGGTGGGGAATTTTCTAACAAGCTGAGTGACTATCATTTTTGTTAGGGCCTGTACCGCATGCATTTTATGACGTCATAGTCCGTTACAATACAAATGTCATACCCCAGATCGTAAAATATGAAACTTCTAGAATTTAATTTAAAAATGAAAGATTTTGCAGAAGATTGGCTATTTAGGTCTGCTTTTCCCCGAAGGAGATATCGTCATTCATAGAGCATATGAATATCTACAGAAGTGTTTTTAACTTGAGTTGTGAGGCTCATGAACGTACGAGTACCAATAAACTGATTACTTCTGAAGGAGAAAAGATACGAATTCCTTATGCTAGATTTCAATTATTAAGCAGTTATTGACAAACTGCAATATGTCCCGCTATCGTCAATTTGATGACCTGTTACCTTACTAAATTCATGCCTAGCTATTTGTGAGCTATCGTTAACAGACGGAACACTAAATACACCTTCTGTACGTTCCTCATATAAAACGAAAATTTCTAAGCAAATCTGTAAATTTGTCAGAAGTTTTTAAAAGAGCCCACACAAATGAATATGTCGGCATACAACTATATTGCCATATTTCTTTTGGCTTACTTTGGACTTCATCCATCGTCTGGTATGTAAAATACAAAAGACCACTTTGTCTTTTACATACCAGACGATGGATGAAGTCCAAAACAAGCCAAAAGAAGTACAGTATACACCATCGTCAGAATCCTTTCAAGTCGAACTATGTTGCCAATAGCGTAGTTGGTCGACGCACTAGGCTACAAGCCGGAAGGTCGCGTATTCGATTTTCGATGAGGTGGATTTTTTTCGACTGACTTAATCCTTCCAGCCGCACTGTGGCTCTGGGGTCGGCCGACCCAGCCTCTAACAGAAATGAGTACCAGGAATCTTCCTGTGGGTTAAACGGTGGCCGGCTCGTAAGTTTGAAGTTTTGAAGAGAAAATGTTGAAGCCTCGACGTCTCACAGCCCTATGGGCCTTCACGGCCTGTTACAGGGATAGCTTTACTTTTTTACGCCTCTGTTGCATAACGAATGTAAAAAATAACTCTTGTCCTGAGGTTTAGGTTAATCGTGTGTTAATGGCTGCTGTATGTAGCTTAGAACAGGAACGCAGGTGCCCTCCTGCCTTAATATCAACGCTAAATTATTGATGAAACGCCCAGGCAGAAAGCTAAGTGTCTGACATGATGACGCTTTGTTGTCGGTTGTGAAAGCAAAACAAGCTCGAATGAAGCAGGTGAGTGAACATCGGTCATTGGTCAAAATCGAGTGGGAGTTTTCTTTAAGCCGAGAGCGATATAAGTCGACTTATACTCAGAAACGTTACATCTCCATAGCAATAATTCTAAGATACAGGATTATTCAATGTTCGGTGTACTCAAGATTTTAAGCGATTAAAAAATTTAATTTCTTTCATATTTTACTACTTTTTTTAGAGAAATTAGTTCATGTAGATCCTGAAGGGTTCTGACGATGGTGTATAACACTCATAATTACTAAAGTTTTTGACTTTGTCCATCGTCTGGTATTCTAGAAACTAGAAAACATGACGTTTCGGAGAACGGATCTGTTTCCGAAACTTTGTGATTTCCAGTTTCTAGAATATGACGACGGAAAAGTCCAGAACCCCAGTAATTCTGAAATTCGTTCACGTTACAGTGTTTTATGAGACCAGGGTAAACCAAAACTCTGTCCTTGGCTTTTAGTGAACCTGATTCAAGACTACAAGAGTAACGTTGAAAGGCTCCTTCTTATATGTCCTATTCTTCTATGTATTTAAATGGCGGTGTCATAATTCCTCCTTTCTGTTTTAGTAAAATACGAGTATTAAATCTGAATGAGGAGTTGTAGACCGCTTCTGTGGTCTAGTGGTCAGAGTCCCTGGCTACAGATTCAGAGGTCCCGGGTTCCATTTCCGGCGCTACCGGATTTTCTGAGAAGTACTGTGTATGGAACGGGGTCCACTCAGCATCGTTAGGATAATTGAAGAGCTACTTGAATGGAAGAAGCAGCGGCTCCGGTCTAGAAAACCGAGATTAACTGCCTTGGGAATCCGTTGCGCTGACCACACGACACCCTCCATCCGCAAAAGTTGACACTAACTTCGGCGACAAGCCGCGGTCGCTCGGTCGGTGTATTTCATTTGCGAACTAAAGGCAACGGAGTTTGTTATCAATGGGAGAGGGCATTAAACGTTGGCCCTGATACTTCAGCTGATAGCATGTAGGACTGTACGGGAATACGGGAGATAGCAAGGGAAATAAATAGTATACGTTTACATATTCAATTGTGAGAATTCCCGCTGAATTTTCAAGGGGGCGCTACACTAGCTTCCTACAGAACACGAATACAAATCGAAATATTGAATCTGTCCCAAAATAAAGCCTATAGCTCGAATTGATATTGTAGAATGTGGAAAGCAAGAAGTTCGGATTCTGGTTGTAAATAGGACCCCATCTCACATTAGGGCATAACTACCATATAACTGATAGAAGTTCTATTTCCTCCTTCATAATACGAAAGTTCTGGCTATAACAGCCTTCTTTATTATAACAGGCATTACCTCTGCTTGTACACGGCCGTGTATACCCTCTTCATTACATTGCTATGGTAGCCAAGGAGAACGGAGGACAAAAAATGAGTATAGAATTTTGACGAGAAAATTTCTTCGAAATAACAACTTTGTAAGCATAGAAGGAGATAAACATATCATTCCAAAATTGTGCTTGTAAACGTGGCCTGAATTTGGATCGGGTATTTAGGCCCATGTTAATAGTAGACCTATGAAATCTTTGGTTTGTATTACCTAAGTCATTGAGTTAAAGTCAAGGAGGATGAGGTGCGCAGGTCTTGTAGCACGAATGAGGGAGACGAGGAATGCGTATAGGATATTGGTGGGAAAGTCAGAAGGAAAGAGACCACAGGGAAGACCAAGGAGTAGGTGGGTGGATAATATTAGAATGGATCTCAGAGAGATAGGATGGGATGGTATGGATTGGATAGATCTGGCTCAGGATAGGGACAAGTGGAGGGCTCTTGTGAACACGGTAATGAACCTTCGGGTTCCATAAAATGCTGGGAAATTCTTGAGTAGCTGCAGAATTGGCGGCTCCTTCAGAAGGGCTCAGCTCCATGAGTAAGTATGTAAGTCATTGAGTTAACGCTGCATAAAAATATTTAAATTTGTTAACTGATGTTTCTCTGTGTAGTTCAAAAACATTTTTTAACCGTCGTATTACTGAATTTTTTATCTCCGTCAGTATTTTTAAGTCCGAAAAGATTCATCAGATAAACAGTTAAACACAATAACTAAAATTATGTCACTGATGATTATAACATAGAGACTACGTGTGTGTTGCCGTGCGTGCATGTGTGTGCATACACTTTTCGAAAGAAAGAGGGACAGCGAAAGGAAAGAACGAAAAGGGCAACTTAGAAAGAAAACGATTCGGACAAATTTCCCGGCTTTAGCAGAGACGAAACCGATATGACACTCTTGCTCTCAATAAAAGCTTTCCATTACTGGGAGAAAGGCGTAGTTCTACTTGATATGAACACGTATAACAAGTGAGGTACGAGCAGTCTCTCCGATATATGAATATTTTAAGTACGTCTTGCTTACCTGAACGCTCTGGTTTCGATTTGACATTTGAATTGTATTTGTGTCTTGACTGAGTGGAACTGAACAATAGGAACCGTTATTTATTGACGTTCCGGTTCCATGCGGTAAAATACTCTGTTCCCCCGTCATGTAACTTGCGTTAGAAATATTAATCTGTCATGTAGGCCTGTGTAGCGAGTTAATGGTAATACGTTTGATTTGTGCGGAAGGTTTCTTGTTCGAGTTCAGAATTTAATTGCCACCTTCTATTTCTTCTCTCTTTAGTTATAATCAAAAGGCCACTGGCTAGAAATAATTCGTTTCCATCCCGTATTTTCGTACATTGCTTTTGTTCGAAAAGTCTCTGTCTTGAATGTAACGTACATCTATCCCATATGTTCTTTATCCCTCCATCTTATCTTCTTTTGTATTTTCTTCCCTTCTATTTTTCACGTCCCTGGTCACTTATTATTTTCCTCAGTATCCCCTCCCGGCAGAGAAGGTTAACGAATTACGTATTAACGTTCCTGATTTGTATTCTGGCAGTACTCCGATCACGAGTCAATACCCCAATCGTGTCTCTGACGAGGAACCGATTATCCCAACATACGTATTTCATGATTTTTTTCCCCCCCATTTCTTCCGGCTACTGCCGTGATAGTGCCATTAAACCGGACTGAATCGCTTCCTCCCCAATCACTTCCACTTCACCCTACATACCTCGTAGTTATCCTTTCGTCTCATTCACACCGAACTATTTCAGCAGCCATTAAATAACTTACCGATCGGACCTGTCACCTAAGGTAAATACGAGCAATGTCAAATGTCATAACAAGGCCTGGATTGGAGCCTTCATAATTATAGTCTCGTAGTTTTTTTTCCTTGGCGCTACAGCCCCAGTGGGCCTAGGCCTACCTCCATGAACTTCTCCGTTCACTTCGGTTTTTCCAGATCTTACACATTCGGTAGGAGGACTCCTTGGGCGGGTGATCAGCTCGTCACAAGGCCTCTACCTGTACACAAACACAGACAAACGCACACACACAAACCAAACATCCATGCCATCAGTGGGATTCGAACCTACGATCCCGGTTTCCAAGCGAGCGAAGACAGTGCATGCCTTAGACCGCTCGGCTACCGTAACCGGCAGTTGCGTAGTTAGTCTCTGCACTAGAGCAAGAAACGTACTGGAGGTAAAGCTATCCCTGTAACAGGCCGTAGAGGCCCGTAGGATTGTGAGACGTCGGGGCTCCCACATTTTCTGGACAATCGGCTCACAGATGGCGGTGAGGTTATCAGCCTCACGCGCCGGTCTGGAATACCTGGGTTTTAAGGCCTGATCTTTTGTGAGAACTGTGACGCACAGAGCTTCTACGAGGAAAGTTTAATCTGTTCCAGTTCATTAATTCCTAGAAGTTCCCTGTTGTACACGAATAATTATAATCACACCTGTCCTCAAATAACATCAGTATTTGATACGTATTTAGATAAACTACCTTCTTTTTCGAATAGAATGTTCCCGGGATAAACTATGCATCTCATTTTTGGAAAGTTAAGCTAAAAACTAAAAGAACAAGTTCACATATCCGTATACAAAATGCAATGAACAATTTCTAATTGCAGTAAGAATTTTATGGATGTATTAAACATTTTTTAAGATCTGCAAGGAATTTTTAAGTATGTTTTCATTGTTGTCAACAAAGAGAAGAGTAGCTCCAATACTGCATGAAAACAAATTTACGACCCGATGCTATTCATTATTGAGTCATATCTGTTACACAGGAGACAAACAGGAATGTGCGGAGATCTACACGTATATTCTGGAATATAACGCCATGTCGTCCGGTGGACGTAAACCGATGTCTGCCAAGAACACGTCGCCTTCACGGTCGATGAGTAAGACAAGCAAGGTTCAGGCATAAAGCAGAGCTCTGCCATATTTTCCTCCGAAACATCGATTAACTTTCACAAGACTATGTATCGTTACATCCCAGAAGCTGAAACCTTTCATGGTCTCCGCTGTGAAAATCTCAAATCAAAAAACTCAACATACGTATGCTCCCCAACCCCTCCGCAAGTTACAATTTAATGAAGACACCGTTGCCTGTCACTGGAAATATTCATGATGTGGTCCTATAGATTCTTCACATATATGGAAGCGTAATATATTATTTTCCGTTGACTTCATAGTATGATAATTTTGTTAACTGTGAGGATGGTAAAAAAAACTGTTATAAGCCTGTACAGGCCTATGTTACATGGGGAAGTTTCCGTGTAATGCGAGGAGCCCACGGTAGTCCCTTGAGGTTCAAACAAAACAGCGAAACTTGCACGACAACACAGTCGCTGTATATCTACGGTAGGATTATGTTGGCTGAAATGAATTCCAGCGGTTATATGTACCGCGCTTTTCAAAATATTGCCTTGGAGTTTTTGTACATGTGAAACTCAACAGTGATTATTTCACTTTTCAAGTACTGGCTTATTTAAATACTAAGAGGTGTGCATAGTTGCAGGTGATTTCAGCCGTGTATAACAGAAATGTAATATCTGAATGTAGTTGGATGAGTTTAGTTACACATGGAACCAAATATGTGGTGTATGTATACAGGCGAAATTAGGTTATGTTCCAGTTTGTTATGAATGGTTAAAACTCTCTGTATTGTAGAGTTCCTGCAGTTTCTATTATTTTACTCGCCATAATGTACGAAGGAGAACTGAACCTAACCTACTCTGAAGTTTGTCTCCACTAATTCTGATATGCTGAATATGTCCTTAATTTTCCCCATGCATCATATATAGTAGTTGTAGCTGAAGTTAAAAACTAAACCATCTCTGAAATTTGTTTCCACAAATTATTATATGCACTACTTGTCCTTAACATTTCTCACGCATAATACATAGTATTTGGTCTAATAACCACAAGAAAACACAATTCATTGACAGACCTAGGAATGTTACTAAGTTTATATTAAATCTTTGTCTTCCTTGAAGTATGTCCCCCCCCCCAGTACCCATTGGATAGGAGGCTGAGTGGATCCAAGAGCAAGTCTGGATGCCATGGAAAAGAGAAAATTCTTGACCCTACTGGGACTCAAACTCTGACCCCTCAGTCATGCACCCTGTAGCCAGTCGCTATACCGAGTGAGCTATCCCGGCTAACCATTGATGAATACTTATTGTCTAAAAAATGACTCAGTTTAAAGGGTGTGTTAATAGCTTAAGTTGACTGTATGGATATATGTAAGTGGATGTATTTTTGAATAGCCTTAAGTGTAACCACTGTGTTTGCTTTGGTTTTCTTGTATGAAAAATCCAGTGGTATGTATGTTTTTGTATTTATATAACATATTACACATCCTACTGTTATTTTGACTGACTTTGGATCCAGAAAATGCAATGTAATGTAATGTAAATTAAAAAATGTTTTCAAGTTTTATTCCTGCTGGCAACTTAGATGATGCACACAAACTGGATAGACATGGTTAAAGGATTAACATTCATAGTGTGATCTTCTGGATAATGACACTATGTAGTCTGGTAGATGGATAGCAATGTTTTGGAGGAACATGCTGCCTGCACATCTCTGAGTTATGACTTCTCCATTTCAGCTTATGGAAAAGCTGTGAAAATGAAAAAGCAGCGAAGAAGTACCAAAGAGGCCTTAATTTCACGATATATCGAAAACCACTACAATGGAGATATCTTCAAGAAATTCATGGTGTGTGAATTACATCATAAAGAAATTATAGCCTTTTCTTGGGTTCTTTTATGCATGGAAATATACACAGTTGAGGGATGCATGTTGTTTTATGTGTTTGTCCATGAGCAATAGCTTTGAACACAGTTGGCCATTTACATATCATTTGGTGGGAAGGTCACTTCGGTGTCATGTTTTCCTGTAATTATGTTACACCCTCCACAACCTTTTTGAAGATATTGATCCTGTACATTATTTTAAGGGGGGCATGTGGTAGCGTAGTTGGTTGAGGGGCTATGCTACAAGCCGGAAGGTCACGCGTTCAAGTCTCGATGAGGTCATTGAATTTTTTCAATTGACCTAATCCTTCCAGCCGCACTATGGCCCTGGGGTTCACTCAGCCTCTAACAGAAATGAGTACCAGGAATTAATTAAATAATTTTCCTTGGGAGTAAAACGCAGCCGATGCAGAAGGCTGACGACCTTACTGCCGTCTTTGATCTGATTGTCTAGATAATGTGGGATCCTCAATGTCTCACAACCCTATGGGCCTTCACGGCCTGGTACAAGGATAGCTTTACTTTTCTTATATTATTTTAAGTAACTCTAAATATTTTATATTTTTACTTTTTGTGCACATAAAAGAAAAATTAGAGAAATTTGTGAATGTAACTAAGAGAAATTAAATAAAAATTGAGGCATTCACCTGTTAGGAAACTAAAAGATTTTTACAGCTTGTTTAAGATTATTAATTAGTATTCCTACTTGGTAGGTAATGAAGCTCATAGAACTTAGTATAAAAATGGTGAAAAACAGAGATATGAAATGAGTATTTACTAAGTTAATTCTCTGCTTTTTATAACTTACAATACTTTGTCCTGGTTCCAAGTTAGTGTATTCAATAGACCTTTTGTGTAACATACTTCTTTGATATTGTATTAAGTAGAATTATTTCTCAGGCTGTATTTAATCCACATCATCCAGCATTTTAATACAATTATACCATTTGTAAATTATATTTGTTAATATTTTATACTCAGTGTTGTTATGTTAGAACATTCTGTAATGCGTTCCACTGAAGTCTTATCTTATGATTTTGTGTGGCTTTGTGTTAGAATTAAATCATGAAGTATATTCACATGTATCACTGTTTCTCTAATTCTGACTTGGTATCTTATTTTATAGGATATGTCTCCAAGATTAGTTGAAAGTGATCTGCAGTTCCTGCGGTTTCTCACATCAAATGAGCCTGGATTTAACCAGAGGTTAAATGATCGTAGGGACACAATTGATGCTATATTAGGTGTGAAATCAGAAAGGAAATCATTTTCAAAGGTAAACACAGAAAGAAAAGTTACTTGAGGGCATGATGATGATGATGATGATTCAGCTCTTTATTTATTTATGTGCTTACTCAGCAGCCCAAAGGCCAATTATGATATATTAATGAACAAGGAAGGAAAGAGACAAACATGTACACACAAAGTCAGAAGTGAAAACAAGGCATCTTTTGTTGTTTAGACAATAAAATTCAATCAGTACAACTGAGAAGAAGAAAAAGAAAAAGAAAAAAAATATATATATATATATATCTGTGTATGTGCATGCGTGTGTGTGGGGGGGGGCATTTCCTCTGCAAAATTTTTTACTGCCAAATAAGTCAATGCCCCCAGCAGACAACATTAGCAGCTCATGTTCAGCTAGGAAGGAACAGTTTTTACTTGGAGAGAGGTATTTAGCAAAGAAAATCTCTGTTGAGCAGGCACTTGAAGACTAACGCTTTCAAGAAAAGAACAATTTAGAAACGAAGTAAAGTTTAAAAAGGAGCAGTACATTGAGGTGGTGCCTCCTCTGACATAAGGTGTGCAATTTTAATTGCTCTAGTGCATAAAGATAACTGTAATTCACTTGTGGACAGGGGCAAATAAATTAAAGGGCTGCAAACTTCTGCTGGATGTATTCCAGTCTGTATCAGTAGATATAATAGAATTACAAACAACAGAAATTAATTCAAGCTTAGATCTAACTGGGGTGAAATATTATAGATACAGATATTTTAAGGAAAAGAAAAAGAAGATTGTGCTGCAAGCTAGACCCAACAACTTCATACATTTTGAAAATATATAGTTGAGATCATTATGGAAATGAAGTTTGTAACCACAGGAGTGGAAATGTGTACTCACATTTGGAATACACATATATCCTAAACATATTCTTTCAAACTTTACATACATCAACCACTTTGATGCTCATTTATTTCAGACAAAATCTGTTGTTTGCTGCAGATGATATACTTTGTGTGAGTTTAAATAAAAGTTGTAGGTCTTATGAATTATGTATTTTATGAGTTGTACTACTTTTTATGTGGTGAATTCACTGTCGTGCAAGATCGAGCTGTACTGAGTCAGTGGTTCAAAATTAAATATGCCAGATAAATTTTAGTTTAAGCCCTCTCCACAGTACTGGATTTTATCAAAATTCATTACGTAGTCATATTTTGAGGGCATGCGGTAGCATAGTTGGTTGAGGGGCTATGCTACAAACCAGAAGGTCGCGGGTTCAAGTCCCGATGAGTTCATTGGATTTTTTCAATTGACCTAATCCTTCTGTCTGCACTATGGCCCTGGGGTCAACTCAGCCTCTAACAGAAATGAGTACCAGGGATTAATTAAATAATTTTCCTAGGGAGTAAAGCATGGCCAGCGCGTAAGGCTGACAACCTTACCTCATCTTTCAGCCAATTGTCTAGATAATGTGGGACCCTCAATATCTCACAACCCTATGGGCCTTCACGGCCTGTTACAGGGATGGCTTTACTTTTTTTATTTTTTTTACTTTATTCATTATATGTACTGTGCAGAGAATGAAAAAATTTTGTGGTAATGAAATTCCCCCCTCCCCTTTCTCTCTGAATGTCTCGCATGCATGCCTGCACGTGTGCGCTCGCCCACACACACACACACACACATAATGTGGAGAGTCCTGCTGTCTGTGATTGGGCAGTCAATGTTTGTGCACCTTCTTCCCATACCTAGAGTTAGTAATAATAAACCAATGTGATGTGCATTGAACTTGTTTTTGCTTCAAAATAACATTGTGATTACAAAAAATTTGTTTTAGATTATCCCAGTTTTGCAAGGTTATGCTGCAGGAGGTTCCTCTTTGTCAAGAGAATCTGTGGCATTGGTTACAGCAAATATATGTGCAAAAGCATTGGAAGACACTGTGTTGACTTGTAGATCACAGTTTGGAAGGAAATGCCCGTTGTTACTGGGACGGAGGATGCAAAAAGATCTTGCTGATTTAACAGCAGTTGTAAAGAAACTACTTAAAATGAATAAATTTAACATCGACAGTTTCAGACTGAAGTATTTTGAAATGGTACGTAAGTCTTGGATCTTAAATGCCCAATCATACCTAGTTTCAGTATATAGATTTAACAGTGACAGTTTTAAAATAGTCACAAGAGACAAGGAAGGAGCTAAGAGGATACAAGATTATCCGTCTCCAGCTTTAATCAATCAGTTTGTGGTTTGAACTGAAGTGTTTATTAACAAGGGACTTGGATTTCCTCAGCACCTGGAAACAAATGGATGTCCACTCGTAAATTCTGATTTTGTGCCATTCTTAATGGGCAGGCATTTAGTGGCTAGGAAGTACATGCTTGTTTGTTGGTTTCCCTACCTTTAAAATTTCTTGTAGTGATATATTGTGTTTTGTTTTGGAACCATACATATGTATTATGGGACCATTAATTGGTCACAGTCGGACAGTTTGCTATTCTGTAGCTGATTCATATTAACTGGTCCACAGCAATCGTGCAGTATGGAGCCTGGAACTCAGAGCTTGTGGGAGACTTGGGAAGTTTCATTCACCTTTTGCTAGATGTTAAATCACATTAGACATTCGCGATAGCAGTTTCGGTGATGAGCGATTCTGCTGTAAGGGTGAATTTGCTCTATTTCAACTCAGATTAATCTTCAGTTAAAAGTAACTGACAGATATGGCTTTGAATCAAAGAATAAATATTAAAATTTAAAGAGATAATTAAGGCAGTTTGATATTCCAGCATATCATTAGTGATTTAAGTTTCATTTGTTGGATATGGCGTAATATTAAAATGTTGCATTGACTATATAAAGACATTGTGGCTGAAAGACTCTCTCCATCCTCACCATTGTTGCAGTGTGATTCTAAATTACTGTATCTAGATTGATGTTAAAATATATCTTCAGTTAAAATACAAGTTGATGCATCTTGGCATCTTTTGTTGGAAGATAACAACACTGCTGCTCCATCTGTTTTGCCACTGTTAGACCAGTACACATTCCACAGCGTTTTCATAATCCCAGTCATGTTAACCTTCAGATGAATCCTGTCATTTGATTAAGTAAACCATGCTTACAACTCTATGTACTCTGAGACCCATGAAAACAATGAAGAGGATGCCAGTACCATTTATGTGGGGTAGTGTAACTTATAATCTTATACTGTAAAAATCTCCATTTCACAGACTGCAAGGGATCCAAAATTCTAAATATTATGCAATGAGTACCTCGCTCTGTATCTGTTGGCCTTGTATTGCCTCAGATTACTTCATCTGGTTTAAGTTAGTTGCCAGTTTATATATGTTAAGTTCATATATCTCTGTGTTGCAGGACATGATTCCTCTGCATGTGCTGTGGTATTTTCATCACACAGATTTGGTGATGTTTACAAGTTACATATATTGGTAAGTATATAATTATAAATTATTGACATGGTGTTTCAAAGAGTAGTCCTCTACTGCCAGAAGAAAAATCATATGCCCACTCGCTTTTTACGTCATTTGTCTAGTTACTGGATGTTTTCAAGACAGTGCATATTTTTCTAGCTTTTCCTTTGTGCAAATCCTTGTTTATTTTACTGTGTTTGCTTTGTAATTTACCACAATTTCAGTTACTTTTATAGGTCATGTCATTGATTTTTTGTAAACTGTACCAAATGCTTGGTAGGATATTTTCTCATTAATTTCTGACGTACATCATTGTATTAGGAGTAAATATTTCCTATAACTATGGCCATAAAGAAAATGGTTTCAAAAGTAAAATATACCTATCCCAATCAGTGAATTGATGTAAGATATAATCCAAGTATTTGTATAGGGGGACTGAAGAAAACTGGAAATCCTGTCTGGATAGTCAGCCCCTGGGTCGATATTCAGACCAGGTACCTCTCAAATATGAGGCATAAGTGCTGTGATTCGACTGCAACATTTGTTACAGAAATAATGTTAAAGAGTTTTTCTTGCAGCAATGAAAATCGAACGGAAGTGATTGATCATATAAAATGCAGCATGGTGAATTTACTCTGTTCCCTGAGTGGTGTTGCTTCTTCTGATGCCAGAGATGTCTCCTCTGGAATAAATGGTAATGCATTTACTCATGCAATCCTGTGAGCAAGTTGTTTGTTGATATAAATGTTTGTAACGTACTTGTGATACAGTTCTTGAAAGAATAATTGTGTGGGATATGAGATTTTTACAGCTGTCTTTATGTAGTGTAATTTAGCATCATATTTATGTGGTACAAATCTATGGTAATTTTTAATTATGTTTAAGTAGTAGTAATAGCAGTAGTAAGGACGTGCAGAAAATGAGAATTGAAGAAGCAAGCAAGAAGCAAGATCTGAGGATGTGTGTCTTTTATGTTACAGAACAGATGATGGATGTTGAAGAAATTATAACTGCTAGTGCTAATCAGACAAATTCAGTAAATGATATTATCTTGGATGAAATTAGGGATAATGATGAAGGTGATTTGTTACAATTAAAGCAAGAAATGGCTAGCGAACTTGTATCTCTGTTACTTTCTGTGGCTCAAGTTCCAGGCCCTAACAACACTGTAGGAATCAAGTCTTGTGCCAAGAACTGTGATGATATCCTAGAAAATATCATCAACAGGGTAAGTTACTACATCCCTGGGTTGAAAGAAACCATGATAGTTTACTAATCCTGTGGAACAGATTCTTTCATG
This sequence comes from Cryptotermes secundus, assembly GCF_002891405.2. Taxonomy (NCBI): domain Eukaryota; kingdom Metazoa; phylum Arthropoda; class Insecta; order Blattodea; family Kalotermitidae; genus Cryptotermes; species Cryptotermes secundus. The sequence goes on along the minus strand of NW_019745099.1, from coordinate 863,239 downwards.
AAAAGTTTAAAATTATTCAACTAGTCAAGAAATTCCCTTCTTTTATGTAACTGGAAGATTCATCACTGTGTCCAGAAAGGCTGCCATTCTGCTTTCCTCTACTTCACAACACTTCACAATCTTAACTAATATCCAAATTGATATTATCCTTCCATCTATGCCTAGGACTTCCAAGTGGCCTCCTCCTTTAATATTACATGGTATTCATTTATGTGTGGTTTATTTAATGACATTGGTGGCTTTTCTGATTAACATTTATATGTATATCTTATTTCTCTCATGCATGCTAATGTATGTTGTTCATCCTGTCATCCTGCAGATTAGCTCTCTGACAATATTAGGTGAAGAGTAGAGATTATAAAGTTCTTCAGATGCTTTGTTATTTATTGGAATGAGCTAGGAATCTTTTTGTGTCCTACAGCGTTCTATATTTTTCATTAGAATATTATGGTTTTCGAGGGGAAGATGTTGATGTGTATTACATTCTTTTCTCCAGAGGATGAATATAATTGTAACAGAACATATTTTGTATATTTCTTACCCAGACAATGAATAGTATTTTGGCTGCATCACTGAATGCCATCACAGAAGTAAAGGAGCCTTTCAGCCATAAGAATTATCTGTCACTGCTGCCGGATGTTTCAACACTGTGTGCTGAACTCCTGCAGCCATTCCTTACTTCACATCTTATTATCACACTTACATACAAGCCACATGTAGATATATATACTGCAATATCCAAGCAAGATAACTGGACGTACAAAAAATCTCCTGCCATTTTAACATCCATGACTGAATCGGTAAGTTAACAAGAAGAAAATGAAATTTGAGGGTCCCATAGCATTGACTATGAAGATTTCAATCCTCTGTTATGTGACACCATGTAATCTTGTCTCCTATCACAGCTGTACCTCTTCCTGTGTCAACCCTTTTTTCTTCTACCCTGAATATGGCACCACATTCCTCCAAAACATTGATAGATTCTACCATGCTACAGAGCATCACATCACAAAAGATAGTAACCTTGAAGACAGGAAAGGTCACTCTCTTGTTAAGATCACATAACCTGAAATGTTACATATGATTTTCAGTAATCTGTAGCCACAGTTCATGAACTCACAGTGATGCAAAATATGAAGGTCTGTTTTCCAGAACAAATTCCTCATTGTTATGAGCTGCGTCACAAAATGTTCTGATAAGAGTGCTTAGCATTCCTGCTTCATGATATAGAGGTCTAATTTTAAGACTTGGCCTGCAGATGTGCTGTTCTGTCTGAGAATATTGTTTTCCTCAGTTACTCCAAGTAAATATTGGGTAGTACCTTAAAAGCAGACCATAGCCACATTCCTCTACTTTCTTTCTGATTGTTCACATAATTTTCCTATCATTTGGTGCCACATGAAGTTGAAAAACTCTTCTTAAATAATGCAAGAATCAATTAATAAACCAAAATCAAAATATAATGAACTTTGAAACATCAGTACATACATGAGTAAAAATTCCAACAGTGCATTTTTAAATGATGAGACACACTACATCATCATCATCATCATCATCATCATCACTGGCACAACAGCCCTTTGTGAGCCCTGGTCTTCCTGAGGATTGCTCACCATTCTTCTCCATTCGATGCTACATTCCTCCAGTTCTTTACACCCAAAATTCTTATGTCCTGCCACACACATTCTTCCCATCTCACTCTTGGTCTTCCCACTCTCCTATTTCCTTCTGGTTTAGTATTAAGCATTTTCTTGATGGTTCTCTTCTCGCTGGCACATATTATGTGTCCAGCCCATTCAAGCCTTTTCACCTTTATAAATCCCAAAATGTCTGGTTCATTAAATAGTTTGTATAGCTCATGGTTTTACCTCTTCCTCCATATTCCATTTTCTTCCACTGGTCCAAAGATACAAGGTGTGGCAATAAAGAAACCGGATTACTTTTATGACTCATTTCTGGCCACGTCATTGACGAAGAGGAGGGTAGGGCATTGACCCTTGGACTTCCCTCTACCGTCACACAAAGTTTCATTCACGTGCATAGGTTAGTCTGGCCGCGACCATTGTTAGAAGCGGATCGTGTTTCTGAGCTCCGTCGGAATAATGCTGAGTGCTAATGCAGAACAACGTGCTAACATCAAATTCCTCACAAAACTTGGAAAATCTGCCACTGAAACTTACAATTTGTTGACAGAAGTATATGGTGATCA
>NW_019745099.1:834123-860541 GCF_002891405.2 Cryptotermes secundus | reverse complement strand
ACAACGCGCTATCTGTGAAGAGGTATTTGGCAAAAAACAACATTCCAGTGATGGAACATCCACCGTATTCTCCGGACCTAGCACCGTGCGACTTTTTTCTCTTCCCAAAAATCAAGTCTGCGCTGAAAGGGACCAGGTTCGAGTCCGTGGATGCAGTGAAAGCAAAAGCGACGCAACTCTTGAAGAGCATAACACAAGATGACCTGCAGCACTGCTTCCAACAGTGGAAAATTCGCATGGAGCGGTGTAGGGATCGGGGAGGGGACTACATTGAAGGGGATAACATTTCGACTGTCTGATTTTTTTTTAATAAAGGGTTAGAGCATGAATCCGGTTTCTTTATTGCCACACCTTGTATATCCCAAGATCCTCCTTTCAAATATACTAAACAGTCTTTCATCCGATCTTGACAGTTGCCAGGTCTCAGAGGCATAAGATAGCACTGATCTTGTAAGTACTTTATACATCATAGTTTTGGTTTTCCTGGGTATTAATTGGAATTTCAGGTGTTTCCTCTGAGACCCAGAGATGGTGTAGACACTTTGCTCCTGTATCTACTAAATTCAGGTGGGTAGTGAAGAGAAAATGAGTGAGGCTAGGATCAAACATTGTGGTTGCATAGGTTGGGTGTCATTCTTGGTCTGCAGGCCAGCTAATGTGACTGTGATTTTTCTCACTTTTCTCAGTCTCAGGAAGATTCTTGGATAGTATCTGAAAGAAGGCTTTGGCACTCCCAGATTATACCCTCATTCATCATTCACTGTGATTCTCTTGTTCGATTGCATATAACCTATGTAGTAGGAAACATTAGTAATTAAAACTAAGGAACAGTGGCAGTAAACATTAGCACTAATTTGAATGAGTGGTTCAGACGTTGTTATGGGGTTTGAAGAAGAATGAATGAACATGGTGATTTTAAATGGCATGTTGTCCTGTGGAAAATGAAGATGTAATGAAATTCAGATTTGTATTATACTAACTGCTCTACAGTCTTGTAGGACTGAGTCTTACATTGCAACTTTGTAGATGATAGTTGGACTCCAGGCAGAGACTCTTGATGTTCTGAAGAATGTTCTGCAGAAAGGAGAAGTGAACTGGAGACTTTCCTTGATGTGTATATCCACATACGTGAAATTTGTTCCAGAAGGTGGCAGACATATGAAGGGCAAGTATTTGTCTTGAGGAGAACTGTAGATTAACATCACAGATGTTGGAGTATTAATGTTTTCATTCTTGAAGGAAAGTGTTGGTAATGTAAGTGCCAAACAGAAAATGTAGAACAAAGAAGGAAACATGGCAGAGGTTCACAAAGACAAATTACCCAATATTGTAACCGTGAAAATGTGAAAAAATATTGTAACCCATTGATCTGTCATAGTGGTAACTTGCATTTTTGAAGTATTATTTTTAATCCTGACTAAAAACTGTACCATCTTCAGACATGAACAACTCATTTTATTGACAGAACGCTGAATCAACTATCATATGCCCGGTCTGTCAGTATGATATAAATTTATACCAAAAATATATGTAAAACATACTGTGATTTGGAGTATATATACAATGGGGTACTCAAAAGAAACCGAACTAATTTTTTTGTGGGCAGAGCTTTTGTAGTACCGCGTTTTGCCGCTATGAGCGCATTTAGCTAACATTCCTGAGTCGATAAGTCGACTACCGTTGCTTCAGAAGGTAAGGACTAGTTTCGGCAGAGTTTACAGTGACAACTGTTTTGTGTGATCGTCGTTTTTGCAATGGCTGATTTTCGTGAACAGCGTGCGGTGGTGAAATTCTGCTTTTTGTTCGGGAAAAGTGGAACAGAAACTCTTGAAATGTTAAAAACGGCGTACAAGGACGATGCTATGGGGAAAACTCAAGTGTTTGAGTGGTTTTCCCATTTAAAAAATGGTGAAATGTCAATTGATGACAAACCTCGTTCTGGTCATCCTTCCACGGCCCGAACACATGAAAATGTTGAAAAAATTCGTGAAATCATCAAGGAAGATCGACAACAGACCATTGAAGAAATTGTGGAGCTGTCGGGAGTGACTTGGAGCTCAGTTCAGCGAATTTTGACAAGATTTTGGAATGAAAAGGGTGGCTGCGAAATTCATGCCACGACTGCTGACTGCTGAACAAAAACAAGGTCGCGTGGAAGCATGCTGTGCTTTGAAAGAAGAGTCCCGAAATGATCAAAACTTTTTTTTGTTTCCTCGAATGAAAAGAGACATGAAAGGAAAGCGTTTTGCTGATGTTGCTGAGGTGAAGGAAAAAATGACGGAGGCGCTGTCAAGCATCTCAAAAGATGAATTTAGACAATGTTTTGAAAAATGGAATAAAAGACTAGACAAGTGTATTAGTGTAAGTGGAGAGTACTTTGAAGGGGATTGAAAATTTGTGCTTAAAACTTGAATAAATAAGTTTAAAAAAAAATAAGTTTGGTTTCTTTTGGGTACCCCCCGTGTATATATATATATATGTTCCAGGCATGATCTTTATGATTTTGTATACAATAATAACCTTGATGTTCATTTATTTAAAATGTGGTTTTTAGATAAAATCCTGTGTTGCAAAGCAAAAGACATTACAGATACTATACTTCATGAAGGCATAAATTGTTTCCCTTCTGTTCTGTTACAATGTTAAATGGGTCCCTTGTCACCACCGGATGGCATGCCCTCAGGTTGTAGATGGAGGAGACAGCTTCCAGATATGGGGGGTAGCTACAATTATATTGAAGAAGCAGTCACAGGCAGCCAACAGGGGGTAGTCCTCCAGCTTGGAGTTTGGGTGTGGGGCTAACAATTCCTTGCTGTAAAAAATAAGCTTCTTATGAAATGTCACAAAGGGCCTCAGATTTGGGCAGATTCTTTAGATAAACCCGAGGAGAATATTTGGAACAAAGAAGGATGAAGTGATACAGGGGGTCGGAGAAAAGACATGATGAGGAGCTTCATAACTTGTACTCCTCACCAAGTATAATTAGAATGATGAAGTCAAGAAGGATAAAATGGGCAAGGCATGTACCATGAATGTGGGAGAAGAGGAATGCTTGTAGGATATTGGTGGGAAAGCCGTAAGGAAAGAGACCACTAGGAAGACCAAGACCTTAAACCAAGACATAGGTGGGCGGATAATATTAAAATGAGTCTTAAAGAGATGGGATGGGGTGCTATAGACTGGATTGCTCTTGTGAACATGGTAATACACCTTCAGGTTCCATAAAATGTTGAGAAATTCTTGAGTAGCTGCACAACTGGCAGTTTAACAAAAAGAGCTCAGTTCCAGGGATTTAACTGGTTTTATTCTGTTAAATAGACACTGTGTCAAAAAATATTTCAAACAGAAGTAGAGTGTAAGGAAATTTAACCAATCATCATGGGTTAGTGAGTTCATTTTCATTTTTCATTTATTCTTTAAATTCACTAAATTCTTTTTGGTGAAGTCTAGGATGTTGAACAAGTCACAATGAAATCAAAACATACACAAGAACAGTTCATAAAATAGAACTCAGTCACATACAGAGCAGTCATAAAACGAAATTATACATAGTGATAATCAAACCACAAAAAAGTGGAAATTGTTCAAGTTAAAATTGATTAAATTACAACTCGTAAAAGCTTACACAACACAAACATAACATATACATTTCACAAGATATAAATATTAAAATATACTAAAAGTTCAATTAATTAATTCAAACATAAAATATGTTAACTACATATATCATTTTCATTCATTCATTTGCATGTTGATAATATTCATTCATAGAATAAAAGGAATGATAATACAAAAACCTCTTTAGTGCTGATTTAAAACTTTTCTCCTCATTAACTAACATTTTTATTGACTGAGGGAGAGAATTAAATACTTTTATACTTGTTATATAGGGTCCCTTTTTATATTTTGTCAGATTCACGGCAGGCATATGTACTACTCTGTCCAAAATGTATCCGACCTTGGGCCGGGAAAAAAAGTTCTGTATCTGGGTGGTTACAGTACCTAATCACCTTCAAAGTAGGCCCCTTGTGATTCCACACACTTAGCCCAGCAGCCCTTCCATCACTGGAAGCAATTCTGGAAGGCTTCTTTTGGAATGGTGTGCAGCTGCGCCATCGTGTTCTGTATGATGTCCTTGTGGCTGTCAAAACGGCAGCCTTTTAGCGATGTCTTCAATCTCAGAAACAGCCAGAAATCACAAGGAGCCATGTCAGGAGAGTAGGGAGCCTGGCGAACCTGCAGAATGCCATGCTTGGCCAGGAAACCCTGGATCAGGTGTGATGAATGAGCTGGGCCATTGTCATGATGAAGCTGCCAGTTGTGTTTGTCCCACACCTCCAGTCTCTTGTGCCGAACTGTATCACGAAGATGGCGGAGGACTTCTTGGTAGTACTCCTTATTGACAGTCTGGCCTAGTGGTGCGAAACGAGAATGCAACGAACACACGCTACACCACTTCGCTATCTGGCAGCCACAGACGCATCCAGCAGTGTTGCGAGTTAGCAAAAAATCACGCATGCGCATGAAAGTCCCTTCTACCACTACGCTCAGTTTCCCCACCCCTTTGGCCATTACTTACAGTGGAAAAAAATAAAGTCGGATACTTTTTGGACATACGGTATATCTGTGTGAACTCTACTTTTGTATTCATGTATCTCGCCATTAATAAAAAACAAGTTTGTATTATTCATTGTAAATAAAAGTAATGAATCTGTATACTGTGAGTATTGTGTCATGAGTAATACTCATACTTTTTATTCAGGAGGTCTCAGGTTCAGTTGTTGAAAATTTTTACTTTATATAATATATATGAGAAAGTATTGTGATGGTGAAAAAATTAATCTTGAATTTCTGACAGATTTACAAGTTTTCAGCATCCCCTGAATATGAAAAAGCGATTTTTGGAATTATGCTTTTTGTATGTATGTATGTATGTGTGCCTTGCTAGAACCTGAATGGTCAGATGGATTGCATTTATATTCATTATTTAAGAGTTTATCCATAATGGGCTAGTATCCAGTGAATATGAACATTCTAGCTCCACAAATAGGTGCCCTTCAGATGAACTTCATGAAACAAAATTTTTCTCAAACTTGGCTGTAAGAGTTTTGATTAAATTTCAGTAATTTATGGATAATGTCTCCCAAAATAAAATTATATAAGTAGTATTTTGAAGAAAATAAGTGTATGTTGTGTGATAAAGTATGTGAAATGTCTCTTCCCCCCCCCCTTGAGTGAGCATTTCACATCATGCTTTGAATGTGTTGAAATACATGTAGGCCTTGACATAAACTTGTCATAACTTTTGTGTGATTTTAACAATAACTGAAACGGGTTGACAGATTTTACTGAAATTTTGAGATAGTAGAAGAATTGTGTGACACAGCATTCTCCGAATGCATTCCATTAACACACTTAAAAAGTAAAAGTAAAGCTATCCCTATAACAGGCCATGAAGGCCCATAGGGTTGTGAGACATTAAGGGTCCCACATTACCTTGACAGTCGGCTCAAAGATGGCGGTAAGGTTGTCAGCCTTACGCGCCGGCCATGCTTCACTCCCCAGGAAAATTATTTAATTAATTCCTGGTACTCATTTCTGTTAGAGGCTGAGTAAACCCCAGGGCCTAGTGTGGCCGGAAGGATTAGGTCAATTGAAAAAATCCAATGACCTCATCGGGTCTTGAACCCACGACCTTCCGACTTGGAGCATAGTACCTTAACCACTACGCTACCGCATACTCATTAACACACTTAAAGCAAAGAAAACGGGAAGAAATTAGGCAAATATGTAAACTGTGATTTGTCAGTTAATAACTACAATCAGATAATGACAAATGGAACTGAAATTTTAGTAGGAAATAAAACATGAACCCTGTAACTATTTCAGAACTTCCTTCTGTTTTGCAGGGCTCATAGACTGGCTGCTTAACAAAGCATTTTTGAATCATAACTTCAGTCTGCTTGCTGCCGCATTTCTCATAGCAAGGCAGTGCTGTGCAGAGGAGTGTGCTCCCTGGTTCACTTCGTACATGTCTTGGTTTGGGACAACATTTGGCTCTGGATCATCTTGGGCTACTCATACTTCAGCCACTCAACAAACATTCGAGTTTTTTATCAGTTTCCTCACTGACATAGTTCCACATGAGCCACCAACATGTCTCAGAGTTCATATCAATAAGGTGAGTTGTACACATCATATCAATACTGATGCTTACCAAGAGACACATCCTGAACCATTTCAGTCAACTTCATTTCCTTCTAACCTGCTATCTTAAGACCTTTTAAACCGAATAGGTTAGCCTAAAGGAAATGCTGTAGACGTAGACTTGGTTCAAACCTCAGCGAGGACTTTGATTTTCCTGACTGAGGTTTTTCATCGTATTCCTCAACCCCTCCAAACAAATTCTGGGGCAGTATTTTGATTAGTCCACAGCCTCTTTCTTCCAGTTTCTTTCCAATTCATATTAAATCTATCAGCCCCCTCCAATATGGTGCTACATAGTCTCAATGTTGAAATCATTAAATAATGCATGTAAAATGATACCACTTAGGGAAGAATCTTGGAGCCATTATACCCATAAAATAATTACCACATTCACCAAAATTAACCACACTCTCCCAGTGCTACAAGGTGGTTCAAATATGGCCAGGACTGATTTGTGTGTAAACAAGCCACACTGTGTAGCAGCTGTGCAACCTTGAGAGAGTGAAGCCACAACCTCTGCCCCCCTCCTGTTTGGGTTAGAACCTGTTCAGTTCTGCCTGGGAGTTGCTAGAGTGATGAGCAAAGGTACCACGGAGCGTGGAACAACGCATTGTGATCAAATTCCTCGTTGGAGAAAACGTCCCATCCACTGAAATTCACCACAGACTCCAGCAACAGTATGGGGAATAGTGTCTCTCACGGACCCATGTGTTTGAGTGGTGTAAGTGCTTCAGAGAGGGCAGAGAGTGCGTGGAGAATGAACCGCATGATTGTCAGCCATGAACATCTGTCACCGAGCCAAACATTGATCATGCAGACGTGCTTATTCGTGAGAATAGGCACATCACTATCAAGGAACTTGGAGCAATGCTGTCCATCAGTGTTGGTAATGTAGAAGACATCGTGAAATACCACCTGCACTATCGCAAGGTGAATGCACGGTGGGTACCACGCACTTTGATGGATGTGAACAAAATGGTGCACATGCAAGCTGCCAGTCGTCTCCTATAGCAGTTTGAAGACGAAGGGGATGCATTTTTGGAGTCTATAGTGACCATCAATGAAACGTGGGTGCACTACTTCATTCCCGAGTCCCAGCAGTCATCACGTGAGTAGTGGCATACCAGTTCTCCCAAACCTAAGAGAGCACAGAGGAGCCGTTCGGCAGGAAAAATGATGGCAGTGTTCTTCTGGGACTGGCAGGGGGTTATCCATGTAGACTTTCTGACAGATGCCAGAACAGTCAATGCATCTTATTACTCAGACCTCCTGGAACAGACATGAAGCAAAGGATCTGATCCAAGTGGAAGACAGGTGGAAAGCGGGTAGCCTTCATTCAAGACAATGCATGCCCCCATACAGCCAAAATAACAATGGAAACCCTCCAGAAATTGAAGTGGAACCTTCTGACACATCCGCCGTACAGTCCTGATTTGGCCCCAAATGATTTCTACCTGTTCGGAAGGCTCAAATCAGACTTGCAAGGCATGCAGTTTGTGGACAACGATGCCATCATCCAGACTGTTCAGGAGTGGATACGCCGCCATCCACAAGCCTTTTTTGAAAAGGGCATCATGATGCTTCCAGAACGTTGAAAAATGTGTTGACTCCCGAGGGGAGTACATTGAAGAATCAGTCCCAGTCATATTTGAACCACCTTGTACATTACTGTTGATGCTGACTGACTGTTAAAGTTGTTCTAAATATATGTTAGATTTAGATGATCCGCTTATTGCGACAGTTCATCATTTTTGCATTTAAAGTATAGCAGTTCTCATTAATTCCATAATGTGCATACAGTGTATTAAACTATGAACCTTCTATGCTTCTTATATATATTTTAATTTTTGAGTGTCTGTTATCCAGTACTCATTCATCATACAATTTCCCACATGTATAATTACAAATCCAGATACATTCAAATGCCCACTCTTAAATAATATTGGGTGTTTAACATCCTCTTGTTAATAGTACCCTGAATCCATTCTCCAGAATATTTGACTTGTACGTAGATAGTATGTAATACCGATACAAATCATGATTAACATCAGTTTACCTCTTCAGTTAAGGGATATTCTGATTTAATGGTGGTGAACACTTACATTTTGAGAATTTAAATTTAATGTTTCCATTTTTGTCTCTCAATTTCTGTGGTTTTACAGAAAATAAGGTTATATGACTAAATGTCACTTCTGAGAAGAAGACTAAACAACAGTCTCATTTTTACCAATTTTTTACTTAAATTTCTTTTCCATAACATCACAGGTTTATTTCCCCCTTGCAGTAAGACAGAATTACCAGAAAATAAACTGAATTTTTCTGGAAAAACTATACAGTCTCATGTCCAAATAGGTATTAGGTAATGATATTTGACTGAAATATAGTTTTGTTGTTTTTCACAGGCTCCTGCAAGTCCTCAGAGTAGCTTGTTTCTGCTGCGGGATTATGTAACTTTGGCAAAAACTCGACTAAAAGATCTCAATGAAGCACCAGGATTTGGACTGTTGGGGCCTGGATTTGTAAGTGTAATATAAAGTAAAGGTAAAGTTGTCCCTGTGCTTAAACATCTATGATAAAGGCAGATGGCTGAGTGGAGGTAAGGCTCCACACATTCTTAAATTCAGCACTAGCAGAAAGTTTATGGTCACCTTCCTACTCTGACTGCTTTACCCCTAGGGAAGGAGCCCTGGATATATATTGGATAGAATGCAAGGTCAGCTACAGAGAGTCTGGGTGCAGTGGGAAAGGGAAAAAAAGAAAATCTGTCCTTGTCAGAAATCAGACCCCAGTAATCCAACCTGTAACCATCAAGTTACTAACTTGGCTATTGTGGCTGTACAAATTGTGGCAAATATGATACAAAGATACACCAAAAATTTGTTTAATCCCACAGCATTATCTGGTTATTGGTTTAAGAGTTATGAAGTCATTTGAAGTACATCTGGTATATGGTGGCTGAGAGTTTATTCCAAATATTATGATTTATAACAACATAATATGCTATAGGAGATAATACATTATATAAATCTAAAATGTTGTGATGAATATGTGTTATTAAGCTGATACATATACTGGACATGCATTGCCACTTTCTTTTGACTAAAGAGACATAACTTTTCAGAAGCTCACTTCGTTTCGTTTATCAGGTAAATGTATGACACTTACTGTATCAGATCCATTAGATGGAGATAATGTCCCTTCCTGAGGTTAATTCCACCTAATACACCAACGGTGTAGATTTCATACTTTTACCTGAAGATGGAAGCAGAGCTAGTTTCTGAAACTTGTATTTCTTTAACCAAAATGAGACAGCATGTATGTAGCATATATATCAGTTTAATACTTCACTATGATATTTTATATTTTCTGAAACCTGAAATTGTGAGTGAACATAAGTACATATAGGGATACTTGTATATGACCACTCACTCAAAAGTTAACGTTACACTTATGTTAGGAAAAACATTGTCACTGTTAATAGTGATGGAGCAAAGAGCAAACAATAAGCTTGTTTCAAGACAAGAAAAACAACCGCTGAAACTTTCAAGCTGATAAAACAGGCTTATGGTGACAATGCTGTCTTTTGTACACGGGTTTTTGAATGGTATGCAAGATTTCAGGATGGCCATAAAAATCTCAAAGATGAATGCAGTGAATGACCAATGGCCATTTGAACACCTGACATGATAAAATCAGTTTCAGAATTGATTTCAACTGATTGCCAAATGACTCTTTAGATGATGGAAGAGGAGCTCAAAATTAGCACAGAAGCAATTTGCACAATCTTAATGGAAGATCTTGGAAAACAGAAAATCTACACTGTGTTTGTTCTGCACTGTTTGACCAATGAATAGAAGGCTTTCAAAGTGCAAGTTTGTCAAAAGTTTGTTCAGTCTGTGGGTGATGATCAATCCTTGCTTACCTCATTTTTAACAAGTGAGGAGACCTGGTGTTTCCAGTATGATCTCCAAACAAAAAGACAGAGTATGGAATGGAGCTAGCAGAGATCTCCAACCACAAAAAATTTTGATTTCAAAAGTCAAAAAACAAAAAGATGTTAGTCACATTCTTCGAGAATTAGGGAATCATTCACAAAAAATTTGTTCCACCAGGTGAGGCAGTGAATAAGGAATATTATGTGGAAGTACTGTCTCATCTGTTTCAAAGAATTTGTTGGTAAGAACTCGGTTTTCATGAAATTGGAAGCCGGTTCCTCATGCATGACAATGTGAGACCTCACACTACAGCATCAATAAAGCAGTTTTTGGCAAAACAAGGGATTCCGGAACTAAATAACCCCCCATATTCTCCTGATTTATGCCCACCAGACTTTTTCTTATTCCCAAAGTCAAATCCATGTTGATAGGAAGAAGATTTGGAGAGACAGAGGACATTAAAAGAACTGTAACAAAGGAATCGGCATTACATGAAAATGAGTTAAAGTGCTGACAGAAGAGTTTGACATATCAAGGAGATTATTTTGAAGAATATTGAAACATATGTGGTTTTCCTAAAATGTGTGCAGTCCTAGAAGTTAATTGTCTAACCTTGTAATTACATATAATAACTAATTCAGGAATGCAAGAATCTGACAATGGTACTAATAAATAGAAATGAGCTACAAGGTAAGGTAAGGAGAAGATTACATTTTGGAAATACTTGTTATTGTTCAGATTGAAAACTGCTGTTATTCCATCTGTTTTCAAAAATGCTGAAACATGTGAAACACAAAATAACATAAAGAATAAATGTTTAAAAACAGAGTTCTGAATAAAATATTTGTATCTGATAAGGATCAAGTTAGTGAGCAATGTATGATGCTATACAAGAAAGAACTTTTATTTATGCAGCTTACCTAATATTATCAGAATACTGAAATCAAGCAGGCTTAGATGGGCTGGACATGTGGCTAGAATGGGATATGGAATGTTAAGGAGAAAATGGGCAGGTAACATTGAGATGGATCACAGGGAGATAAGGTGCTAGGATGGAGAGTGGAAGGTACCAGCTCAAGATAGGGGTGTTAACAGTGTTTAGCATTCAGATCCCGCTGCTGTAATATCTTTTATTAGTTAGTGCTGTTTATAAAATCATTTCAAGTAACATGAAACCAGTCAGCTCATTAGTAACATCAGTTGCCATACAGACTATATTCATCTAATTTAGTTATGTGTATACAGTTTGTCACTAACTATTAAAATATATGTATGAGAGAGGTACAGAATTAGATGCATGTTTTATCTATTTAACTTCATCCTGTATCCACATCATTATCATTTTTATGAAAATAACAAGCCTTGGTTCTTCTTCTGGGTTACAGCTATAACCCAAAGTGTCTTTAATTGCGTTATTTTCTTGTTTCAGACTACAGAGCAAGACATAGAACATGCACTGAAACACTTCGAAACACACAATGGAGAAGTGGCACAGATAGTGCTGAGTGGAAGCTTATTCCGCCGCCAACATTTTGAGCAAGAGTTTCTTCTCAAGCTGCTCACACCTCGTGTAATCCCAGACACTCCTGATGTTAAAGAGAAATTCATAAAAAGACTTCACAGCATGGGCAAGATTTCTCATTCTTTGTTTTCTAGGTACCAAGATGCATGCTTGGTGGAAGCCAGAATATTTCAGGGTAATAAATTGGTTTTATTCTTATGTTTTTTGTCTTATCAGGGTAACGAATATTTTTAAACAATGATATTTAAACCATGTTCTAGTCGTATGTATAATATACTAATACAAAAGAAGGCTATGCCATAGTTTAGGCAGTTGGTCGCCGGTTTCTTACTGCAGCATTCTGGCTTCAATCCCAGGTTAAGTCATGCGGGATTTATGGTAGACAAAGTGGCACAGGGGCAGGTTTCCTCCAGGTACTTCAGTTTCCCCTGCCAATTCTCATTGAACCAAATGCACCATATTCATCTGTCATCCTGGGTTGGTACAGTAGGCCAAGTAGTGGCTAACATACAAAATGGACTCAGCTCAACCAATTCCTTCATTAATTTGTTAAGCACTATGCCATGAAGACATTCTTAACTTGGGCACTAGATGGAGGTGAATGGTCAGCTTCATGCTTCTGCCACTTTGCCCCAAGGGAAAGAGCCCCTGATACCCATTGGATAGGAGACTGGGTGGGCCCCAGATCTGGTCTGGATGCTATGGAGAAGAGATATCTTGCACTGCCAGAAATCGAACCCAAGCCATTCAGCCTGTATCCTGTCACTATGCCGACTGAGCTATCTGGGGTGTTCACCCCACCCCATGAAACTAAAAATATAAAAGGAACATTAGACATGCTTTTTATGTTACATTAAAAAAATATATAGAATTTTTATACAAATTTTGCTTTTAATATACAATAACTTCTGTTTTAAGTTCCATCAAAGAGCAAAATCTTAGAAGTAAAGCTTTATGATCAACGCGGATGTAAACACTATCTTATAATCTAACTAACTAAATAACTTCATAGAGCTGAGTCCTTGAGAACCCACCAGTCACTCATTTACTCAAGACTTCTTGTGGAACCTGAAGGTTCACTACCATGCTTACAAGAGCCTGCCATTGGTTCCTAACCTGAGCAGATAAATCAGTCCATACCACCTCA
This sequence comes from Cryptotermes secundus, assembly GCF_002891405.2. NCBI lineage: Eukaryota > Metazoa > Arthropoda > Insecta > Blattodea > Kalotermitidae > Cryptotermes > Cryptotermes secundus. The sequence continues at coordinate 847,730 of NW_019745099.1, read as the reverse complement.
TCCTGTTTCTCTAGGATTCATTTAAATATTCTTCTACCTACTGGTCTCTTTCCTTCTGGGTTTCCTACCAAAACCCAGTATGCATTCCTCAGTCACCTAAATAAAAATTTTATTCCAAATATTTTAATTGAATCCTTCTGACTGAATATATTTTGGATTGGAAAAGGCTGCCTTTAACTTTTTAATAATATGAGTGCTTTATATAGTATGGTGTAATGGCAATATGACCTAAGTGACTGACCATGGTTTAGGATCTTCGATGAGAAGGTTATATTTATTAACCAGATTAAGAGTGATTCTCTTCTTATTTCATGTAAAAGTTTGTCACTGGTATCACAAAATCCTGTCACAGAATCCTAGTCTAATCACTTATGGGCTGTATGTGTAGCATGCATGGGAACAAGAAACACCTATGCAGAATTTTAGGTTCTCACAGCAGTGGTTACAAAGAGTTCTGTCTTCCGGGATATAACACAGCGTAGTCCACTACAAAGTAATCTGAAGTTTTGGAGGAAAGTATCTCCTCCATCTTCAGGGTTGAAGGTAATGCTAAGCAAGAAACCAGCAGGCAGCAAGCAGAGCTAACCTCTATCACTGGACCGGTTTGAGGTTAGCTCTTTCTGATGGACCTGATGGTGTAAGTGCCTCTCCCCGTTTCACCGGTGGAATGAAACAGATCCAGTTTCTGAAGTGTTATGTTCTTTACAACATTAGGCAGCGGAAAAATTCCCAAAACTCAGTAATCCTGAGCTTTATGCACCATTGTCAGAACCCTTTAGAGTGGACTATAAAGTGATCCCATAATGTGTGTTTCATAATGAAATATTCAACTGATCCTCCATCAGTCATGTACAAAATCCTGTTCTAGAATTTTCATACAGTAATCAATTTGTTATTTCTATAGTTCATTTATATTTATAAATGAACAATAACAGTATAGATTACATATAAAGTAGGAGACGTTGTTATATTTTCATTGGACGTGTCAGTATGTCAGGTTGTACTACAGACCAAAGTTAGCTAAATTCCAAACATTCATGTAGAACCTTGGCAAGGATTTAGCGGTACTTCTCCTAGTACTGTGTACCTTTTTCTGTCCAGCTCTCTCCTTCTCACCAGAATGCAAGGTGAGTGGTCAGCCCTCCACACTTTCATATTTGGAAGATCCTGGGTGCAAATCTTTGCCTGGAAATTGCTTATTTAGATTCTTTCCAGCCAAATTCTGGGATACTACCTTAAAATATACCATGATGACATCCTTCCATGTCCCTTCCATTTCATCAGTCATGATATCCTTATTCAGTGCTGTATAGCCAATGCAGCTGAGAAAGTGTCAGTAACAACACAATCTCTTGTCAGATGTGATATGTAGAAATACTTTTATATTCCAGATGCATTGCTTTCAAATAGTCCTGAGACAATCCCAAACCTTGTTGATGCAAGAGAGAAATTTCAAGAGAGCCTCCAAAACTTACAGGAGTCCATTAAGGCATTATATTATCAGAGGGAGTCAGAAAAAACATGTGACAAGGAAGAAACTTCACATTTGTCACCTTCAATAAATAATGAGTTTGTGAATTTAAGTCATTGTCTTCATGAAATGGTGGGTGGTACAGAGAAGAGAGAATCCTTGGGAAAACATGAACCAGTACCCAGTGCAGATTTTGTCTCTGGTATATTGGACTGCAATACAGAAGAATGGAGTCAGGTGAGATGTCATGTTTTGGAAGGAGTAGCTGTAAAACCTTTCTTTCTCTAGATATGCAGTGACTGAGCAGTTTGGCTCAATCCTGGCTTGTATTCGGGTGGTGCCTGGTTTGAATCTCAGCTGTGGTACCTAGGATTTAATTGTTTTCCTCAAACCCCACAGTTGAATGCCAGGATAATACATTGTGATAGGACATGACCACTTCTACTACAGTTCTTGCAGTTTCACCAGACGTGACCATCCTTGTATCATATGATGCAAAATAACCTTTGCACCTGATACAGTATTGTTACATAACTTACAATCTATCCATCTGTAAGCAGTGTGTCATGTTGCCAAGATGGCAAAGCTTTTACCCTCATATCTTAGATATATAAAAGTATATATGCACTTAAAACGTGTCTTAACTTTCTCAGTGTTAGTCTCTGGAGACCTTAGTTTTCAGACATTCTTGTCAAATGTTCTAGCCATTTCTTTTGATAGTTCATTATTATTTTCTTGATACCTGTTATTCCCACATATCCTCTAATATTTTCATAACATTTATAATCAGTTGTTATGTATCGTATGACCACTATGAGGAAATGTGTTTCTGCCTCCATTTTTCTAATTTATTCCTCTGATAATCACCAACATTCAGATTCATATAAAAGCACAAATGGGGCTGTTACACTGCAGGATTTAGCAATGCTGTGTTAATATGTTACTGACTCCAATTTCATTGTGTCACAAAGACGCAATATGAATCATTAACTGTCGTGAAGTCTAGCACTGCAGATTTTGGAATTGCATGGTGTTATTCAGTACATTTTTTTATATACTGTATATGCACATGGAAACTTGTTTTATATTACTGTGACAGAAATTAAAATTTTTCAGTAACAAAAAATTTGTATTTATGTACGTAATTTATGCACCCTTACTTCTAGACAAGAAGTTCTGAAAAGAAAAATATTTTATCTTTATTTAAAATCAACAAATGCATAATTTTGGCAGAAAATAGAGTTAAAGTAAAATACATTGTGCTGATGCTTCAGTATTCATCAAGAAACTTCATGGTGAAGTCCATTCAACTCTAATAACTTCAATCTGATGTATGAAACTATGCATTACAACTTTCAGCCTTGATATCTGGGCAAAAATTGTGCAAATTGTGTGAGTAAATATATTTCCACTTGTTTAAATGAGGGTTATAATGCTGTGTAGTTCAGAGAAAACCTGACATTTTGGAGGAACATACCACTTCCATCTTCAGGCTCAGAGAGTAAGCCAAGCAAGAAACCAGCAAAGAGCAAATCTGCTTTGTGCTGGTTTCTTGCTAGGCCTTCTCTTTGAGCTTGAAGATAGGGTGATATATTCTTCTGAACTACACAGTGCTACAACCCAGAAGAACATACTCTTCATTGTCACTGTTGTGAGAACCTCAGATCCAACATATTAACACTGTGTATTTACAGATTGTAGACCAGCTCATGGATGTATTTGTGCAGTGTTATTCATCAGTCTCTGGCACGTTAAATCTCATCTGGCCGAACCAATATGTCAGACTCTTTCAACCATTTCGTGTTCTGAAGATAGTTCTGTTTCATAAGTTAGTCAAGTGGTGTATTGATGAAGTTCTTCCAGTGAGTAAGGTTAGTTGTGATGTGACAGGAATTTAATTAGATCATTGCAAAAATTGAGGTGAGATCTTACCTTATTTCAGTATTTAAAACAAAGATTTATCTTGAATAGATATTAAAAAGCAAGTCAGTATTTTTAGATAAGTTAATACCACTTTTCCCATACCAGCTGCAACAGGAGTAAGTTCTTCAGCGATTACATTATCACTGGAGAATGACATAACAGAAATAAGTATTGCAGATAATCAATAGAGTATGATCTTGAAGCTTAATAAAGTCAAATGCAAGGAAAGGGAACACTAGGCAAAATATGAATATTATAGTAGTAACTGCCCCTCATAGACATGATCTGCAGGAGACATCATGTGTGAATAAAGAGGTGGAGGTGTTCAACAGGAAGTTACATAAAATAATAAAGACTGTGGACAATGTGGATTTTCTTCAGACTAAATTGAACAAGAATGACTCTACACATCATGGATTGCAACTTAACCTTTAACGTCTGAAGTGCCCCGTTTGTGCCAGTGCTGAGTATAGTCGTCGTGGCCAAAGTACCCTGCAGGCCACGAATAAACACGGAAATACTAGGAATCTTCTTTCACAAGATAGACAGGCGGCACAGGATAAGCCACCTCCAAGAATAACATAGGAGAATTGACATGAACCTATATAGTTTATAAATTTTAAGCTTAAACTAGAAAGTTTTTAAAAAACTTCAAAAAGTTTTAACACCAGGAAGGCCGCTGTGAATGAGAGAGGTTGAACATTGCATACATTGTGCATTTCAAACATTATATGTGTATGTATATAATTAACATCTATTGTAATAGTAGTTTCCGAAAAAGTATTGATGCCTTCTGAGGATGATCCGTAGGGATCGAAACATGAAAGGGTGATGAGTCTTCAAATGATAAAACTTAAATAGTCACATTAGACGGTCTTATTTTTGTCTTTGTAATTGTTAGTGTGACGGACCAGAATGAAACAAATCAAATTCACTGAATAAATACTATACTACTATACATGATCATGTCCAGGTAGAAGCTAGAGATCTTGATCAGGTGCACTTTCCATACATATATTGTTACGTTAACTGTCACCACAACAAAGTGATTTATAATCAGTCAGTATTTTATATGCTAAATGCATGACTTGCATGAATTATCCTCACAGTGTGCATCCAGTTGCATGTCCCAAACATATATAGTTAGGTTAACTGTCACCATAACAGAGTGATTTATAATGAACCAAAAAAAATATTGATTGATTATAAATCACTTTGTTGTGGCAGCGGTTAACCTAATTATATACGTTTAGGACAGGCAACAGGATGCTCACTGTGAAGACAGCACTTACTTTGTCACCATGGTGAATATGAAATGTACTGGAAAGTTCCCAGACTAGTTAAAAAAAGAAATGGTGGCTTAACGTACTCAATTTTAGCTGCCATCTCCTACAAAAGTCTCCTTGGGAATGTATATCAAAATTAATTTTACCCAAAACTCTTGATGTAGAATACTAACACCAAATTTAACCAAAATCTATTCAGTTAATCCAAAGAAGAAACAGCCAGATACAATGTCTGCTGTATTTATGTACAGGTTTTATGCACCCTTTGTAGAGGGTGAATAATTACTACATTACTTGTGAAGTGAGTGAGTCCCTTCTTGAAGTCTCAAGATAGTGGGAGCGACTCTACCGTAATGAAGTGCTGTCTTTATAGTGACATAATACCTATACATTACAGCTGAAGGCGGCTGCTGCACTGCTTCATAGCATTGAGTTCTTGGGCAGTACAGTGTTCCCAGATGTCAGACATGGTGACCAGGACATTACTTTTGCAAGTTACATAGCAGAGTGTTTGCCCTTACAGAATGCATCTCAGATGAGTAAGTGCTTCAGGTGGGTGTTCCTGTAGATTCCAGCTGTGGTAGTTATGTGTAATACATTAACATGAATTGCTGATGAAAGGATACAAAGTAAAGCTGTATACAATGAAATCCAGAGAACCTAAATTATAGACTTTGTGTATGTTACAAAAAGAGAACTGTGGTCAGAGAAGTGGTATATTATTGATGTAAATGTTACGTTTTCTCTCTATTATTGTCCTTGTTGTTGTTGTTGTTGTTGTTGTTGTTGTTATTATTATTATTATTATTATTATTTATAAGTGAATAGAAACATTTGGGGTTGGAGGTAGTCCAAACTTCTTTCATACAAATTGCCTTCTAATATAATCACAATTATTCTGATTTTTTAAATATTATTAGTTTCCCTGTGTGTTTCTTTAGCCAGACAGGAAGGCTGAAGTTCACAGCTATGTCTTTTTTCACTCTCAGGGAATTATGACTAAATTAAAAGTGAGAGAGAGTCACATTCATTCATTCCATGTATGACAAAATTGAGAACAAAACAGTTCTAGTGCATTTGATATGACCTTTCAACTCAGTGTTGTGATTATTGCTTGAATTGTGGTTAATGTATACAAAAGTTTATTAACTAAACTTTTTTTTTTTCGCATTCAAAGAGCAACAGCAAGTTGGTTCATATCCTATCTAAAAGACTGAAATAAAATCATTAGATTTAATATAAAATATCTACTCAAACTGGGGAACAGTAAAGCATGGAATTCCCCAGGGGTCAATTCTAGGGCCTTTTATTTTCCTAATCTGTATAAATGACTTCCCTCCTACCCTAAAAACCTCATCAATACACATATTATTTCTTGATGATGCTAGTGTCATAATTTCTAGTAAAAATTTAGGTGATTTCTGCATATTGTCAAACAAAGTTCTCTTTCAAGTGAGTAAATGGTTTTCTGCAATCAAGCTGTCCCTGCATTAAAAATTATAACAAAAAACTAATCACAGTAATCATTAAACATTGGCTGTAATGATAAATAGTATATAGATGAGGCAGTAAACACAAAATTCCTTGGTTTACAAACTGATAATCATTCAAGCAGGAAAACCCATATCAATCAGTTGGTTTCAAAGCTAAGTGGAGCACGTTATGTGGTTAGATCTGTGCTGCATATCAGCAATACTGACACCCTCAAATCAACTTATTTAGCTTATTTGCACTCTTTAATGAAATATGGAATACTTTTCTGGGGTAATTCATCGGACAGCAAAAGGTATTTACATTGCAAAAGAAAACTGTTAGGCTTGATGGGTGTGAAATCCCGTAATTCTTGTAGAGGCTAGAGTACTAACTAACTCTTCCATGTAAATTTTCATTAATAAACTTCATTACAAATAATTAAGAACATTTTCAGACCAATACAGATGTACACAGTGTTGATGCAAGACACAAGCACTATCTCCATAAACCAACTGCTAACCTCTCATGCTTTGAAGGACCCCCCCTCCAGTGATATCATTCAATCTCTGATGACAGAACAAGCGTTCCAGATGCTAAATCTGTCACATAAAAATTGAAATTACATGTTTTGCTGTTGCTGATTACAGGTTTGCAGTAGAGTATATGTCTTATGCTGAAAGTCACCTCTTGAATTTGAAGACGTCTCCTGAGATTCACACATGTCCATCCTTAAAATCAAGCAGCAATTGTATGACAGAAAATCCATTTAGAAAGTCACCATTACTTGCAGAAGAATTGACTACCGTGCCAGTTGCTCTTGCCAGGAAATACCTTTATCTTTATGAGAGATATGCCTTTGCTGATAGAGACCAGATGATGGGCACAGAAATGTACCAACCAGATGCAACCAACCCTTGGCTTTGGGCTCCCATCTTAGCTCAGGCTAAGGTAACTGTCAGTATCTTACAATTTTCTGCAGCTTATATGCCATTTGCATTATAATTATGTTGGACATTATTCATTATCTGAAGCAGAGAGGAAGAGAGAACAGAAGCTATTAAATTGAGAAGGAGGGGAGAAAGAGAGAAATAATGAACTATGGCTAACATAATGTAGAGTCACAGACCTTAACTGAATCATAACACAGTAAACTCCTAGTTATCCAGCATGTATGGGAATGGGGTGTGCTGGTTGCATGGGAAACAATTTTACAGAAACCCGAATGTCTCATGATTTTTGTCCTTTTCCAATCATTATACATATTGAAATTTTCTATTTCAAAGTCAAAATGACACATTCTCACTTTAGCTCTTGTGTAGGAGTCTTCTTAAGTGCTGTAGCAGATTAATGGGTCAAAATATTTTGGCTATACTGTAATGTCACCTACATCAGGGAGGATGATGGACAGCACTGTTAGTGGTGGCTGGGAGAAGTACAGTTTGGCAGGTGAACATATGGGTATGCAACTTTGCTTTTGAAATAACTTTATAAAAGTCAATACAAGTTGTATGATGTTGTTCATGCCTCTTTCTGTGATGCATCCAGCAGTAGAAATAGTCTGTGTTACATAAGGCCTGAAGCTTTTTGGACCTATCAGCTGCATCAAAGCTGAGTTGAAAAACCAATGTTCTGGAGACATGTTCTGTTTCCATTGTCAGGATCAATGTGGAAAATGATCATAAAGGACTGATAGAAATACATGTATAGATGCACATGCAGTGCTTGTGTGCATACACACTCATTCTCACTCTCTTTCTCAGTCATATATTTTGTAAAGTAAGAGGTAAAGTTGATCCTGTGCCTAACTAATTAAGCACAACACCATGAAGGTGTATGGGGGATTGGATGTATAGATCAACATTTTCTTGGCCTCTGCACTAGTTGGAGGTGAGTGATCAGCTTCACGCTCCTGCTACTTTACCCCCAGGGAAAGAGCCCCTGGTACCCATTGGATAGGAGGCTAGATGGGCCCCAGAGCCAGTCTGGACGACATGGAGAAGAGACGATTCTTGACCCTACCAGGACTCAAAATCCAATCCCTCAGTCACCCAGCCCATAGCCAGTTGTTATACTGACTGTGCTGTCAGGCTCCTGACTAGACAGGGGGTTTAGATCGATAATTGGATTTGTTGAATGCTTATAACTACAGATAATTATAATGCTCATTAATTTACACATGCTACATATTCTTTTTATGAAATGTTGGTAACTATGTATCAGACAACACAACTTCACATCTCAGAAGACTATGATCTTAATAGCCACCACCATAAGAATGTCAGATCTTCCATAGTTATCCTCTATGGGGGAGAAGCTCTACACTATATCACTTGAATATTATTTCATTTTTTTAGGCTTATTTGTTTGTTATGAAACATGTTATCTCAAAATTAGAATACCTGAGGTTTAATCTTTTAAAGCTCTAAAATGCATTATGCTGATCTAGAGTGTTTTTGGTATTTTTTTAAATGAAATTGATTCTGATATTACTTGACAAGCCGGGATAGCATAGTTGGTATAGCAACTGGCTGTGGGCTGAATGACTGAGGAGTTGGAGTTCAAGTCCTGGTAAGGTCAAGAATTTTCTCTTTTCCACGTTTTCCAGACCAGCTGTGGTGTCCACCAAACCTCCTATCCAGTGGGTACTGGGCACTCTTTTCCTGGGGATAAAACAGCCAGGTCCTGAAGCTGACCACTCACCTCCAACTAGTGCCAAGGTGAAGAAAATGTGGATCTATACATCTACTCCCCCATATGTCTTCATGGTATAGTGCTTAATTAGTTAAGCACACAGACAACTTTACTTTGACCTTTTACCAATATTACTTGTTACTGATTATAATGTAATTATTATGATTAATGTAATTTTTGCAGATGTCCTGTTGTGTCTGGTTTAAGCAGGAAGCAAATGTCAACACTTATGAAGACTTCCTGGTCTCAAGACATGAGTATCTACTCAACAGACTTACCAATAGTGCTACATTTGATTCTTCTAACATCAGTCAATTGGCATCTGAAATTCTTCTCACTTTGCACGCTATGGACTGCACTCAAGATACTAATGTAAGATCTATAGTATCTTCTTTGAGCAGTATTCTGGAGAGCAGGTGAAGGAAGTGAGCATGTCAGGTCTTTAGAGATCAAGATTTTTGAGTCCTAGGCTAGTTTTCTTAGATGTGAAATGAAATCACATCAAATAAAGAAAATAGATACACCTCTTACTTACATATTTTATGTATATGTGGTTTTCATTCTTAGGAACATTATGTGTCCCATCTCCATATATGTCAGTTTATTCTACACTGTGTACCTCTTCCATATTTTGGAGAGTGCAAATTTTGATCCCCATGTGCGGGCTTACATGTGTCAATAAGAGACCATAATATACTGTAGCATGCACAGCCATTGCTATACAATGGGTGGATCTACCAGGTCTGTTTCTGGCCAATGGCTTGGTAAACATGTTCCAACAGCAACAGACATGAACACAACAATAGAACAGCAACAGAGGAACAGTGTTCCCTGTGGTCCATGCCCCGGCCGTTGCTATGCAAAAGTGTGATAAACACATCTCTGTGGGAATGAATCTAGACACAACAACAGAAGAACTGTGTTTTCTATGTGGTCCATGCAGAGATGTTATAAGCAAGGGACAAGGCTAGAGCTTAGTCAGTTCTGTATGGGAGTCTGTGAATTACACCCCAGATATTACACATAAAGTCTTATCTTCACATCTGCACTCTTGCAACTAACTTCTTACCTACATTGTACTGCACGTCACTCTCAACTCTTTTCCATTATGGCTTCTGAGCTGCAGCCACTCACTCTTCCAGCTTACTGCTCCAGCTTTGGAGCTTTGGAGTTCTGCTCACTTATGAAGACACAGCATGGACACATCACAGAAAACACATGTCATATGATGGCTACCCAGCCAGTCCATTGGTAGGCTGGCTGCTGTATACAGAAAACACACATCACGTGACAGCTACCCTCTGTTGCAGTGATGTCATTACACCTGTGGGGAAGCATGTTTACTGAGCTGTTGCGTAGAAATGGGTTGCATAACCCCATTGTTCTGTTGTTTCATGTGCCTATCACAGGTTGTTTATCAAGCTGTTGCCTGACAGTGTGTCGACATGTCACAGTATATACACTATGCTGATAACTCCTGAAATTTATTTTCATATTTCGTACACATATTTTTAAACAATCTGAAGAAAATTGTAAGTAATTCACACAATTTTTAGAACACTTGAATTTAATAAAATCAGGATTGTCCCAAGCAAAGTTATGCACAAGGAACCAAGTGCCTTATTGACATTCATGCTAGTGGCCAGTGTCCCAGAAATCTCATTAGTGACAGGATGAAAAGTTCCTTGAACCCAAAATGACCTAAGGGGTGTAACTGAAAGTATTGTAGAGAAAGGTTTTCTTTTGTTCGCAATTGTACATAAAGTTTAATCACTTGATCTTTGTGATACAGTGGCTGTGATAACTGTATGTTAAATGATGTCATACATTCCTGTTTCATATCTGTCCACAGAGAAATACTGCTGATTGTAAGTCATATCAGTCATGGCAGAGCTTCCACAGGGATATGACACAAGCATTGTCAACTTTGATAGAAACTTACCCTCTAGTGGGAGATGCTGGCTCTCAGCCTTGGTTGCTTAATGAGTGGCTGACTCTAGATGGGAAGACCCATACTGCTGTCTGTGATAAGAACTTCATGAGGTAACTTGTCTGTTACTTAATCGAAATGCAATGACAACAGCAATCATGATGCGGAGAATGAAACTGTGAGGAGATAACATTGCATACAGGAACTATATTTATCACAGTTCACTGCTTGACATTTAAATGCCAGTTTATTTCAATTCATTTCATTTATTCACCTTCCATAAATCCTGTCGAGAATACATTCTCATGCAGATGTGGAGATCGTCCTAGTTACAGTCACAACTAAGAATTACAGTTGTTATCCAATAGCATACACATTTGTAATAAATTACTGATAAACATATACAATGTGTGGGCCAAGTGGCTGTGGTTATAATATTATATTTAAGCATCCTGTTGCACTCTTCACGATAAATGATACAAACTCCATCTTAAGTACAAACAATATATATTTATATGTCTTTGATCTTGTTCTTTCTACACTACATGTTTCGGCCTCTATCGGCCATCATCAGGTGTATACTCTTAACGTTTCTGCCACACTGAACCCAGTCTAAAACTTAACATTTAAAAACACAATGTCACATTCTTCGTATTATCAACATCTACATCGTTGATATGTGTCTGGTATGTAGATTATGTTGCACACGTCAAACCCGATATTCTTGTAGTAGCACTCTAAAAATCTTTAGTTATGATGTTATATTTCAGCTTCCTGTTACACTCACACAATATATATGGATAAATACCGTCTTAAGTGCAACAAATTTTATTGTAGTTTTTACTTCTTTTCCTCCTCCACACTACATTTTAAATTTTAACAAGCAGTGTAACAGCTACGTGAGTGATACACACCTGATGATGGCCATTTAGGGCCGAAACATGTAGTAAATTCTCTAAATTTTAAATTTAAAATTTAGAGAAAATTTTAAAAGGTTTAAAAACATCATAACTAAAGATTTTTAGAGTGCTACTACAAGAATATCGGGTTTGACGTGTGCAACATAATCCACATACCAGACACATATCAACGATGTAGATGTTGATAATACGAAGAATGTGACATTGTGTTTTTAAATGTTAAGTTTTAGACTGGGTTCAGTGTGGCAGAAACGTTAAGAGTATACACCTGATGATGGCCGATAGAGGCCGAAACATGTAGTGTAGAAAGAACAAGATCAAAGACATATAAATATATATTGTTTACACTTAAGACGGAGTTTGTATCATTTATCGGGCTGTGGTTATATCAAGAGCAACACGTTTCCAGTTGCAGATAGTCAAGAATTTTCCAGCCTTTTATGAAACACAAACATTTGTTACTGTGTTGGGCTCTTTCTACTTGGCTGTAATGCCACATAGTCCTTTAAAAATCAGCTGATATTTCAGAGGAACATGTTACCTCGATCATCAGGGTCAAAGAATAAGCCAAGCAATGAACCAGCTTTCTACCTGCTTCATGCTGTTTTCTTGCTTAGCTTAATATTTGAGCTTGAAGATGGAGGCAACATATACCTCCAAAACAGTGTTTAACTTTTTTAATGGACTATGTAGTGTTACATAACTTGTGCTCTTCTCCAAGTATAATTAGAATGATCAAGTCGAGGAGGATGAGGTGGGCAGGTCATGTAGCACGAATGGGGGCGACGAGGAATGCGTATAGGATATTGGTGGGAAAGCCAGAAGGAAAGAGACCACAGGGAAGACCAAGGCGCAGGTGGGTGGACAATATTAGAATGGATCTTAGAGAGGTAGGATGGGATGCTATGGATTGGATAGATCTGGCTCAGGATAGGGACCAGTGGATGGCTCTTGTGAACATGGTGATGAACCTTCAGGTTCCATGAAATGCTGGGAAATTCTTGAGTAGCTGCAGAATTGGCGGCTCCTCAAGAAGGGCTCAGCTCCATGAGTAAGTAAGTAAGTATGTGAAGTTACATCCCAGAAAAGAAACCTCTTTGTAACCACCATTATGAGAGCTTCACATCCTGTGTTTTTATTACTGTGTTCTCAAGATCCTGCTACTGGATCATATCCTGAGCTAGATGAATTCAGTCCACATCCTGATACCTAATTTCTTTAAAATCGTTGGAATATTATCCTCCTATCTACAGAATGGTGGCTGAAGAGGTCTCTTCTAGTTTCCTAACATTCTGTGTGCATTTCTTAACCATCCCATATATGCTACACATCCCACCTAACTCATCCGCTTCAATTTTATCACCCTAAATAATATTTGATGAGAACAAATTTTGAAACTTTTCACTGTGCAGTTTTGTGCAGCTTCCTGTTTCCTCTCTCTTAGGTTCAGATATTCTCTGTACTACTCTGTTGTCGAACTCCCTCAATTTATGCTCTTTCCTTCAGGTGAGAGACCAAACCTCATATCCATACAGACAATAGGTAAAACTATATCTATGTCTGCATTTTCATTTCCTTTCCATTACCATTAAAATTTTCTTAATAGGATAGTACGAGGGGGGACCCAAAAATAACCGGAAACGACCTGTTGCGCGCGCATGCTTTGTAGTTACGAGTTGTGCTGCTAGGTGGTGTTAGCTGGGGGTCTCCTGCGACTGTTAGTGAGCTGGCGTCAGTCTGAGTTAAGTGGTTTGTCTGTGGTGCTCTGTTGTGTGTGTTCCTGTTTCAACCCTTTGGCGATTAGTGAGATGGCCGACCAGAAGGAACAAATCTTTTAAGAAATTCTGGATCGTTCTGCACTTCACTCTTCAAGTCGCGGCAAACATTCACGCGGTTTTCTCTTTGGTCATCTC
>NW_019745099.1:805886-833904 GCF_002891405.2 Cryptotermes secundus | reverse complement strand
CCAAAGGGTTGAAACAGGAACGCACACAACAGAGCACCACAGACAAACCACTTAACTCAGACTGACGCCAGCTCACTAACAGTCGCGGGAGACCCCCAGCTAACACCACCTAGCAGCACAACTCGTAACTACAAAGCATGCGCGCGCAACAGGTCATTTCCGGTTATTTTTGGGTCCCCCTTCGTATAAATATGTGGTAACGTGTCATCATTAGTGGGATTTAAGTACCATACAGTAGAAATTATAGAGTGTCATAATACAGAATTTCGTTGAAAAAACACAAAGATTGGATATAAGTGAGTGTTCTTTGAAGTGTTTGGTATTTTACAGAATTGTGACTGTTCTCCAGCCATGGCTTCTCTACAGCAACTCTCACTTCAGTAGTCCTGATTTACATACAGTAAAATGTGTTGCTAATCTGGTAAACACACGCTTGGTGAGTTTTTAGTAACACTGGTAGACATCAATACTTGCACACCTAAGCATACATGTTTGTACACACATACACACCAATGCTGTGTGCACTCTCTGTTTATGTAAAATAGATGGAGAAATGTATCCAAACACAAATATGTGAATCTTATAGTGTGCGCAGAGTAAAATATCCCCTGAACTTTTTCAGCTGCCAGTGCTTGTGTTCATGAGGTCATGTCACAGAACAGATGAGTGTAATGTTAGTAAGACTATATACAGAGAAATTATTTGCTCTCTATGACAGTCTTTCTGGGAAAAATTTCCTTATCTTTGGAAATCTGGAAATTGGGTGCTCCACCATGGCCATGTGCTAGTTTGTCAATCTCTTTTGGTGCAGGAGTATCTGAACAAGAGTTGTGTCACTGTTCTTGCTAATTTATCTGCTATCCAGGTACAGTTACTGCCTCTTCCAAAGAATGAAATCCCCCTTAAAGGAATGTAGGTTCCATTAGCAGAACAGATGAAAGAAGTTACAGAGATGGCATGTAAGGAGATCGTAGGAAGACACCTGCAGGATTGCTTCTGCCAGTTAAAAAGTGGCTGCTGGCCAAAATGTGTCAGTGGGAGTGTACTGTGACTTGTATAACCAAAGAGAATAGAATTTTTCAAGATCCATACTCAAGCTATTAGCAAAAATTGTTTGTTATGATGTGTGTGATGAATACAAATTCTTCAGTTACATAATTTCTGTGATGAAATGTGGCACTAAAAATTCTCCAAAGTGATGGAAGGAATAAATCTTCACTGCATTGTTAGTAGGAAATAAACTTTCATAAATGGTCTGATGTTGCTCATTGTCACACAGCACACAGTATTAAGCACTTAGTTACTAGATGAACATTCAGTGAGTTGCATTGGTAATTCAGTTTATATTTTTCTGTATGTTCTTTCTCATCATGTTTGGAAGTATTATAAAAGAAGCAGTAATCTTTGTCTCATGTGATTCTTGCAGAAGGACACCTTGAGTGACTGCAATGGCTTCCTAAATCTCAGTTTGGTGCGCTACCTCCTCACTGGTCTCAGTACAACAGTTGTGTCAGGTTCCAAAAACATGGCACATCATATTTTCTCTGCAATCTTTGATAGCTGCCCAGCCCTCAGTCTTGCTGCCAGGGTATGGTTTCTTCATCTCTTTTGTGCCTATTTAATGACACTTTCCCTGTTGGATGATAGATTGATAGATGAATGGTGAATTAGAAAATGTTTGGAAGAAAGTGATCATGGCCTATTTGAGGTACTGTCCCAGCAGTTGCCTAGAGGGCCTGAAGAAAAACTTCAGTCAGAATGATTGATGTTCTGTGAAAGATTGAAAATGAGCCCTCCCTCAAATACAAGTCCAGACCATTACTTGTTCAGTACCTGGCCAAGGTATAGTGACAATTATAAACCAAATGTATATAGAGTCAATTCCGATAAAATATGGTTGATTTTCTTCATAATAGCCATACTGGTTACTCTGTGGATGAGGGAAGTGGAGAGTGTACAGTGAACTCCATTAACAGCATAAACCAAAAGATCTTCAAAATTCACCATTTATTGTCAGTTTTTAATGGCTGTGCATAACATCGTAATCATAGTACAGTATTGTGTCCACACATTTTGGGACAAGTCACAGTCATTCTCATGTTCTTAGTATGAACGCGGTAGTGTAGTTGGTTAAGGCACTATGCTATAAGCTGTAAGGTCGCAGGTTCAAGTCCCGATGAGGTCATTTGATTTTTTCAGTTGAGCTAATCCTTCCAGCCACACTATGACCCTGGGGTCGACTCAGCCTCTAACAAAAATGAGTACCAGGATTATTCTTGGAATATTCTTGGGGATAAAGGGCGGCCGGCATGTAGGGCTGACAACCTTGCTGCCATCTATGGGCCGATTGTCTGGAAAATGTGGGAACCTCAACATCTCACAACCCTATGGGCCTCCACGGCCTGTTACAGGGATACCTTTACTTGTTTTACTTTTTAGAAAAGATTGGAGCTAATACATTTAGTCGTATTAAAACCTTGAACGTGTATAATTCTTTGGGAACCTAAATAAAATGCGGATAGCTGGTAGTATGGCTTTAATATTTTTGGTTTCTTTACTTGTACAGGTCCACGCTTCAACTGTGCTGTGTATCGTACAGAGATTTGCAGCATCCGACATGCCATCAGGCACCTTCAGCCATATACTGGCAACACTTGCCATGATCAAGTCAAAATCCTTACAGGAGATGGCACTGGGTACACAGGCAGCCAAGTACTGGGAGGTAGGTTTAGATGTCTGGTTGCACCAGAAGCACAGTCCATCTCTGAAGACCCCTGTAAGGAGGTGGGTGTTCTTCTACACTGTTCTGGAGCTTGGCTGTCAGCTACAGTCTGGAATCATAAGCTTCAAATTTGACTCAGGAAGTATATCATTCCAATACAATACCAAGGATGTAGTGCAGAACAACATAATAACACTACTTATTAATGAACTCGAAAATGATCTATCTGTAATTGATACTTTGGATGTGATTGTACAAGCAGAACAATTGCCATTCTGTGGACTGTCAGCATTATCACAGAACATGATGTGTGTAGCTGCTGTACTGTTTCTTATGCTGTACAATGACCTTAAGGAAACAGATTCCAACAAATTCCTGGCATCAGGATTTGATGCTTCCCTTCTGTGTAAAGTTCTCCTCTCTTGCTGCACTGCTTGGATTAAGGCTGGACTTCCTCACAGCAGGATTAAAAAAACATTGTCTGAGTCAGAAAGAAACCAGAAGAAAATGGTTACATCGCCCCTGGTGGATAAAGAATTGTTGCTGGGCATGAAAAGAGGACTGAGCTCCATCTTGAGAACAGTATCTAGCAGACAAACAGTCAGAGTTCCAGAAATCTACATCACAAGCATAAAACATTCTGAATTAGGAAACATTTTGGGCAATATTTTAACTCAAATGGGATGGTCTGTAAGGTAAACAGGTGGAAGGCAAAGAGAATCAATCTTCTTTGGAAGAAACAACACATCTGTAAGGAATAATCAAAAAGTACCAACATCGGAACACAACTTGCTTTCATAAAACTTCTTCACTGCTCTTTAAAACACTCATCCTGAGTCCCATAATGCTTATTCAATGATCTAAAAAGAAAGGTTGAAACATGTAGCAATAAGAATTGCAAAAATAAACAAATGTTAATACAATTGTATCTGCGTTGTCTTATTGAGTATTATTGTAATTGCTGTGTTGACTTACCCTGTTTGCATACCTGCATGCATCCGTGCATACTTGGGTCCAGTCGTATGTGCATGCATCCATGCATACCTACCTACATACATAAATGCATGCTCAAGTGATTAAATAGATGCGTGATGCCAAGGGTGAGTATGGGTGGGTTCCCGCGCTTCCATAATCTCATCCCGAGTACCTCCTGCCCTACCCTATAAAATGAATTCTTCAGAGGAGCGGTTTACACAGCCCAATAAGGAAGATAATAAGAAACTAAGATGCTACATTTTTTACTACACTTTGTGGCTTTCCATGAGGTTTTAGTCTCGAAGCGTGGGACTTATATATATTGGGGGCTTATATATACTGCCCAAAAAGCCATGTACAATATATACCTATAGTTGTAAAGGTTGTGACATGCAATTTAGAGGAGGAAGGACGAAACATAGAAAGTAATTGACTGTGACAAGTGAGAAGGGATAGACCCGTCTTGTCATCAAAAAGAATTCCTGTTAAAGGCTAAACAGTGAAGTTACTTGAAGACTAAGATCTGGTCAAGAGCGTCCGTATGGGCTCTAAATTAAGAGAAACTAACTGGCCAACCATCAGTCGTAAAATTACTTTGAAACGAAGCAGTAGGATATGTGGAAGACGGAGGCGAATAGTTGTCATAACCATGGCGGTCCTTTGGTAAGGCACTGGCGTATGGTTTAGAAGCATACGTGGTTCGAAGACATTACTATTTTTTGTGGGGGGAAAAAAGTGAAATTTGTGCATGTAGGAAGCAAGTCGTACTATACAAGGAAGGTGAAGGTAACAAATTTGTACAGATCTGGTGGTACATGGGTGAGATATTTGCGTAGTATTGGGAAGGTACCGGGTTCGAGACCACGACGTCTTTTGTTAATAGAAATTGAAAAGTGAATAAATGAATACGATTTTTCTGCAGCTATAAACCAAGTCGCATAATATAAGGACGATCGTAGAAAGTTATGACATGCATGTTCTGGTGGCCTAGAGGTAAGGCACAGGCGTTCTAAAGATAAGGTTCGTGGTTCGAAAACACGCGTATTTTTGTGATGAGATTTTTATGGAATTATATAGCGACATGTAACATAAGAGGAAGATTAAAGGTAAAAGATTTCCGTGACATTGGTGGCCTATCGGTAAAACACCGGCGTAGTGATGAAGAGTTGGAAGGTTCGAGACCAACTATAGTTTTGTGATTTAGAAAGTAAGTTAATTGATTTTTCTGAAATTATAACCGAAGATGTAGCTTAAGAGGAAGATAAAAGAAAATAAATTTCAGTGGTGCTGGTGGTCTAGCGGTGAAGACATCGGCCTAGTGTTCAGAAGGTCCCTGGTTCAAAACCAGTAGGATTTTTGTGAAAAAGAAAATGGAAAGAAGTCAGGAGGCAGGGTAAAGGAGGCGGGAGAGATAGAGGGAGGGACCGGGGCGAGGGAACATTTTTGCTTTTTTTTTTTGCGGCCGCTCATTAAGACACTCAACCTAAGCGGGTTTTATTAAAATCCACATGGGATCAGAAAGAAAAAAAACTTTGGCCCACCGTCCGCCCACCAACCACCCGCCCTTAGGGGGTGACTTTGACTTATTCATTTGAGACCAGATTCTATGAGCGAGAGTTATCAAGGTAATGTAATATAACTGCAGCGCATTCTGTTGACTAAAACCTCATGGAAATCCACGAAGTGTAGTTAAAATATAGCATCTTAGTATCTTACTGGGCTCGGCAAACAGCTCCTCTGAAGAATTCATTTTATAAGAGTAGGGCAGGAGGTAGTGAGGATGGAAGCGTGGGACCCCACCCTCAACCACCCTTCATAATCACGCAGAAAGTTAATCACTTGAGACCAAGAAAACTGAGTGAGATTTAAGAAAGTATGAAATAAACCTGCAGCGCCATCTGTTGAACATTAAAACAACATCCGTTCACCAGAGGGTGCTGCAGGTATAATTCAAATTTTCTTAACTCTCGCAGATTTAGCGTGGTCTCAAGTTATTAACATTCTGCGTGACCCCAAGGGCAGTCGTGGGTACGGTCCCACGCTTCGCTATCCGTGGAGTAATCTTCAACAGATGGCGCTTTTTATTATTTCATATGAGTATGAACGATATGGGAGTGGTCCCATGTTTCGCCATCTGCGGAAGAATTTTCAACAGATGGCGCCACTTTCAATTTCATATAAATGTGAATACTACGGAAACGTGGGACTCCACCCTCATCCGCTCTTGGGCTCACGACGAAAGGTAAGAACTTGAGATCACGCTAAAGCAGCGAGAGATAAGAAGGGAATATTTAAAACTGTTGCGCCATCTGTTGTACATTACTCCACAAGTGATTAACTTTCTTCAGAGGAGCGGTTTGTAGTAGTCAATAAGATATTAAGATGCTTCATTTTAACTACAATTTGTTCTTTCCATGAGGTTTAAGTCCACAAATGGCGCTGCAGATATATTATATTTTCTTGTTAACTGTCGCTGAATTAGCTTTATCTCAAGTTACTTTCTGCATGAACCCCAAGAGCGGTCGTGGGTACGGTGTCATGCTTCGCCGTCTGTGGAGTAATGTTCAACAGTTGGCGCTACTTGTTTTATTTCATATGAATATGAATACTATGGAAGCGCCATTTGTGGACTTAAACCTCATGGAAAGAACGAATTGTAGTTGATATGTAGCATCTTAGTATCTTATTGGCTGGTACAAACCGCTCCTCTGGAGAAAGTTAATCACTTGTGGAGTAATGTTTAACAGATGGCGCAACAGTTTTTAATATTCCCTTGTTATCTCTCGCTGCTTTAGTTTGATCTCAAGTTCTTACCTTTCTTCGCGAGCCCAAGGGCGGGTGAGGGTTGAGTCCCACGCTTCCGTCGTATTCACATTTATATGAAATTGAAAGTGGCGCCATCTGTTGAAAATTCTTCCGCAGATGGCGAAACATGGGACCACTCCCATATCGTTCATACTCATATGAAATAATAAAAAGCGCCATTTGTTGAAGATTACTCCACGGATAGCGAAGCGTGGGACCGTACCCACGACCGCCCTTGGGGTCACGCAGAATGTTAATAACTTGAGACCACGCTAAATCTGCGAGAGTTAAGAAAATTTGAATTATACCTGCAGCACCCTCTGGTGAACGGATGTTGTTTTAATGTTCAACAGATGGCGCTGCAGGTTTATTTCATACTTTCTTAAATCTCACTCAGTTTTCTTGGTCTCAAGTGATTAACTTTCTGCGTGATTATGAAGGGTGGTTGAGGGTGGGGTCCCACGCTTCCATCCTCACTACCTCCNAAAAAAAAAAAGCAAAAATGTTCCCTCGCCCCGGTCCCTCCCTCTATCTCTCCCGCCTCCTTTACCCTGCCTCCTGACTTCTTTCCATTTTCTTTTTCACAAAAATCCTACTGGTTTTGAACCAGGGACCTTCTGAACACTAGGCCGATGTCTTCACCGCTAGACCACCAGCACCACTGAAATTTATTTTCTTTTATCTTCCTCTTAAGCTACATCTTCGGTTATAATTTCAGAAAAATCAATTAACTTACTTTCTAAATCACAAAACTATAGTTGGTCTCGAACCTTCCAACTCTTCATCACTACGCCGGTGTTTTACCGATAGGCCACCAATGTCACGGAAATCTTTTACCTTTAATCTTCCTCTTATGTTACATGTCGCTATATAATTCCATAAAAATCTCATCACAAAAATACGCGTGTTTTCGAACCACGAACCTTATCTTTAGAACGCCTGTGCCTTACCTCTAGGCCACCAGAACATGCATGTCATAACTTTCTACGATCGTCCTTATATTATGCGACTTGGTTTATAGCTGAAGAAAAATCGTATTCATTTATTCACTTTTCAATTTCTATTAACAAAAGACGTCGTGGTCTCGAACCCGGTACCTTCCCAATACTACGCAAATATCTCACCCATGTACCACCAGATCTGTACAAATTTGTTACCTTCACCTTCCTCGTATAGTACGACTTGCTTCCTACATGCACAAATTTCACTTTTTTCCCCCCACAAAAAATAGTAATGTCTTCGAACCACGTATGCTTCTAAACCATACGCCAGTGCCTTACCAAAGGACCGCCATGGTTATGACAACTATTCGCCTCCGTCTTCCACATATCCTACTGCTTCGTTTCAAAGTAATTTTACGACTGATGGTTGGCCAGTTAGTTTCTCTTAATTTAGAGCCCATACGGACGCTCTTGACCAGATCTTAGTCTTCAAGTAACTTCACTGTTTAGCCTTTAACAGGAATTCTTTCTGATGACAAGACGGGTCTATCCCTTCTCACTTCTCACAGTCAATTACTTTCTATATTTCGTCCTTCCTCCTCTAAACTGCATGTCACGACCTTTACGACTATGCGTGTATATTGCATATGGCTTTTTGGTAATATATATAAGCTCCCTGTCAGTCCATAACAGATTCTGCCTTATTTTCATTGGCTCACGCTAGACCGGCAATTTAGTCACCTCAACGATCATATGCTTCACCGCCGCAAAATTTTATCCTCGTGTCCTGCCGGGCTTTGCCTTATCCAGTATTCCGAACATTTGCATTTTCACGATCTTCTGTGGCATCTGGTTGCTGACCGCTCTACGCCTTGGGATACTGGTGTTGTTGTGGGGAACCTTGATTTCTAAGCGCTGCCCTTTCGAAACGTGGGTATTTGCCGAAAATCCCAAGGCAAGCATACGGCATTGCAGAAATATATAATACTCTGTGGATGGTGCATTTCATCTTAGAGCTTAATCGCTCACTTTTCAATGAAGGATATGCTTTAATACATGTTGAGATGGCATTGCCTCCGATCATTTCTGTATCTAATCCTCTTACCGAAACATATACTGATGTTGTATACGACTCAGGAAGGGGGTTCTTCGTCCGTTTAGTATGAGATGACCCCCAAGCGATCTAACTCTCTTGACATAAAATTCCATTTCTTTTTTTCCAACGCTCGCACTGCGTCTCAATCGCATCCAGACGTCACTGCAGAGTTCTGAGAACATACCCTTCTTTGCTCTCGGTCGCATATACATAGGTGCCAGCAGCAAACACACTTAGATATACACTAGTATTTTTGAGGGGGGGTTCATTTATACATATGCTGTACAATGCGTGGCACTCCTTTTCTCTTGGTGCAAACGTTTTGCCTTTGATCGAAACTCTGAATTCCTAACATGTGCTAACAGGCTTCATTATACATACATACATACATACATACACACATACATACATACATACATCTTAGAACAGATTCAAATAAATTCATTTATTTAAAATCTGTTAATGCCTTTACTATGTTTACAAAGTGTTCAGCACCTCTTACAATGCAGTCTCCTACTTCAGCTCAACTGTTTAATAGTCACCATTACATAACTACCGCAGATACCAGTAAGCAATGTCGAGTCCGAAGTATCTGTTGTACAATTATTCTAGATAAATGGATTTAGTAAAACATTACAAATATTCAGTACAATATATTTTTCTTCTAACTCAGTAGTTCCTAACCTTTGTGAGACAGCGACATAGTAAATACTTTTTTATAAGACGAGGGCCCGGTCCCTACAATTTGACTTGTAAATACCTCTAATTGGTATTTTATGTAAATTTGGATATTAATTTTCATTCTTATCCAGAATTTGGAATTACTCATAGAATTAGAAGTACCTTCCAGTCGTTTTTTCCACGATAAGTCAACAAGTTGAAAGGTTTCTTCATGGGAAATGGCTGTCTCTTGGTGTTCAACAAAAGAGTTCACAATCCACATATTTTGTCACCTGGGGTCCTCATGCTCGGAATAATATTTTACAAACGACAACATTTTCAAGATGGCTGCAATAATATCTGAAACTGAATTCTGTGAATAGAAGCCATCTGCTTCCATAATCTAATCTGAGTACGACTGAAACATTCCATCGTTTCCTTCTGCAGTCATATTAAGCCAGAAGTAGAGTTTCTTTCTGTATAATTCGAACTTGTTCCAAGCATTATATATTGTTGTATCTGAACCTTGAAGTTTTATATTCAATTCGTTTATGTAAGAAAACATGTCGCTGAAATACGCCAGCCTGGCTACGAGTTTCTTAACCTGGAAATAATGGGACAGGTCACCTTCCTTATCAATCAGAAACAGCTCAACTTTCTTTCGGGGTTCATATAACCTCTTGAGAACTTTACTGCGGGACAGCCAACGGACTTCAGAATGGAAAAGAAGATTTTCATGAGCAGACCCTGTTTCATCGCACAATGCTTTTAACAGTTTTGTACTTAAAGCACTGCTTTTTATACAAGTAATAAATAGATGTTGATAGGACTTCATTAAACTCATGTGCCATTTTTTTAGAGGCCATGTTTTGCTTATGAATGTAGCAATGCCTTGACAATAAGTTATTGCACGTACGTAATATGCTTAATTTTAGTGACACAACCCAATATTTGAATGCTTCTAAATAATTTTGGGTATCAAATTTTGCCTTTAAATCTGAGAGGCTCATGGATTCGAAGATGTAGGACCAACTGCATGATATTAACTGAAACCTGCGCTATAACTGTGAATAAAAGCAGAGATTATACGGTCTACAAAAGTAAAATTTTGTTGGCATGGGATCTTTTTTTTTGTGTGTGTGTGTGTGTAAACTGCAGGACCGTAATGTTACGATGGTGTGGGCAAACGTATGAGCTTACCTCGAATTTCCTTAAAATTTGTATTTCAAGTATTTCAAGTATATATGTACAGCTCTCGACTGTACTTTAATTATGTAACTAGTTCATTTTAAGACTTTTACTTTCATCCTAACTTTATATTTTATATTTTTTATATTATTGTATACTGTTTGGAAAACCTAATACTACGAGTACATCGTGTAATTAGCACGCAATTGAATAGCTAAAAAGTTTTTAAGTGTATTTACCTGATGATGGCTTCTTGAAAGCCGAAACATGTAGTAAAGTACTACTTTCAACTTACTTACTTACTTACTTACTTACTTATTTACTTACTTACTTACTTACTCATGGAGCTGAGCTCTTCTTGAGGAGCCGCCAATTCTGCAGCTACTCAAGAATTTCCCAACATTTTATGGAACCCGAAGGTTCATTACCATGTTCACAAGAGCCCTCCACTGGTCCCTATCCTGAGCCAGATTATCCAATCCATAGCATCCCACCCTATCTCTGTAAGATCCATTCTAATATTGTCGGCCCACTTACGTCTTGGTCTTCCCTATGGTCTCTTTCCTTCTGGCTTTCCCACCAATATCCTATACGCATTCCTCGTCTCCCCCATTCGCGCTACATGACCTGCCCACCTCATCCTCCTCGACTTGATCATTCTAATTATACTTGGAGAAGAGTACAAGTTATGAAGCTCCTCATTATGCAGTTTTCTCCAACCTCCTGTCATTTCATCTCTCTTTGGTCCAAATATTCTCCTCAACACCCTGTTCGCGAACACCCTCAGTCTATGTTCCTCCCTTAATGCCAGAGACCAAGTTTCACACCCATACGGAACCACAGGCAAAATTATAGTTTTGTATATTCTAATTTTTATGTTTCTGGAGAGCAGACCAGAAGACATTCTGGACTGAATGGTAGCAAGCATTACCCGAGTTCAATCGCCTCTTAATTTCCTCCTGAATCAGATTTCGATCTGTTATCGTTGTTCCCAAGTATCTGAACTGTGCCACATTTTCAAAACATCTGTTTCCTATCTTTATGTCATGAATTTGCCCTGCATTTTGGTGACGAGACAGTAACATATACTTAAGTTTTTCTGTGTTTACTTCTAGACCAACCTCTTTACTTGCGTCAATTAAAGTTTGTGTGTTTTTCTTTATGGTATATACATTATCACCCAGTTGATTCACATCATCGGCGTAGACCAACAGCTGATGTGTCCCGTTTAGTTTCAGTCCCACCTGGTTTCCCTGCACCTTCCTAATTGCATATTCTACGTCAAAGTTGAAAAATTGTGGCGATAAAGCATCTCATTGTTTTAGAACATTCTGGATAGGAAATTTATCAGACAAATGTTTACCTACACGGACACTACTATACGTTTTGTTTAAACACATTTTANAACAGTAAGAACAAGAACATTAGAGACCTGTATAGAGGAATAAATGACTTTAAAAGGGGTTAGCAGCCTAGCAGTAACTTAGTGACGGATGAGAATGGTGATCTGCTTGCAGATTCCCACAACATTTTGAAGAGGTGGAGGAACTACTCTCAGTTATTGAATGTGCATAGGGTCAGTGCTGTTAGGCAGACAGAAATCCATACAGCTGAGACGTTAATATCTTTTGAGGTTGAAAGTGCTATTGCAAAATTAAAACGGTATAAATCGCCAGGTAGTGATCAAATTCCGGCAGAACTTATTCAAGCAGCAGGAGAAATGTTACGTTCTAAGATCCACAATCTAATTATTTCTATTTGGCATAAGAAAAAATTGCTTGATCAGTGGAAGGAGTCTATTATAATAGACTCCTTCCACTGATCAAGCAATTTTTTCTTATGCCAAATAGAAATAATTAGATTGTGGATCTTAGAACGTAACATTTCTCCTGCTGCTTGAATAAGTTCTGCCGGAATTTGATCACTACCTGGCGATTTATACCGTTTTAATTTTGCAATAGCACTTTCAACCTCAAAAGATATTAACGTCTCAGCTGTATGGATTTCTGTCTGCCTAACAGCACTGACCCTATGCACATTCAATAACTGAGAGTAGTTCCTCCACCTCTTCAAAATGTTGTGGGAATCTGCAAGCAGATCACCATTCTCATCCGTCACTAAGTTACTGCTAGGCTGCTAACCCCTTTTAAAGTCATTTATTCCTCTATACAGGTCTCTAATGTTCTTGTTCTTACTGTTTATTGAAAGCTCATCAATTTTGTCTTTCAGATATTCCCTCTTTTTGTTCCTCAAATGCCAGCTGGTTTCACGTCTTATATTGTTCAGATTATCCCCATTTAACTCGCTTGGATCCTGTAACCACTGCAATCTGGCTTGCTTTCTTTGATCTAATAATTTTAAGCATCCTTCAGCGAACCATGGCTTATGCTTCTTCGGTTCATAATAACCTAGACTCTCTTTGGCAGACATTTTTATATTCTCTCTAATAGTTTCCCAAGTTACTACTTGAAACTACATATACATATGTTGTTGTTTTGTGGAGGCTTTCAATAAAGAAATGTATAGCGCACAACAGAACGCATTCACTGGAATAAAGAATGATACTAATGACTATCATATTATTAATAAAATATATTAACTACTGTAAACTGTCTCATAGTTAGGGCCAGGATTTTAGTTCTGTTGGCTGTACAAGCAACCTGTTCGACTTGTGTGAGTGACTTACGTGTGACCTGGTCGTCCCTGTTGCACCTTATCGCTGCAATTTGCCCGTCGCTCACAATAGTTCTGACGTGGAAACTTCTTAGATGTAACAGCGAACTAAGTTGCATTTGCAGTCTCGTTTCGTTGTGTAACCATAGGCACCCACCGTGATATGACAATCTGCGTGTCAATTGATTTCAATTTTGTCTTTGAAGTTAAAATTATGAGTTGTCAGTAAAATTTGTTTTAATTGCTACCACAACGGAACATTTCAGCCCATGCGGATGAACGATCGGGGTTTAGTTCCCGACAAGGGCAGGGTCGTTTTTCTTGGCCATCACGTCCAATCCAGTGTGGCTCCTCCCGCTTCATTGGGACCAGCCTCCTTCCAGGATTTAATGCGGATGGAGCACGAAACTAACAATTCACCTCCATCTACAAGGGTGGACAAAATATTGGAAACACTAAGAAAAGGAGGAATATGAGTTTTTTATGTTGGCTAAATTGAAAGAACTTCAGTTGGCAACACCGACCGTTCATCTTCTCCATTTGTTTGCACTCTGTAATGCTCGTGTAAGTGCATCAGTGATGGTGTTGAGTCGCCGTCCGTTTGGAAAAATCGGAAAATGGGAGACCTGTCCAATTTTGAAAGAGGACGGATCGTTGGTGAGCGTCTAGCTGGAGCATCTGCGACAAGAACTGCGACATTATTAAGCGTATCGAGAGCGACAGTTTCTATTGTTATGTCGGAATACACGAATCATGGGATACAACATCAGCAAAGACGAACAGTGGGCGAAAATCAAAATTGGCAAAAAGAGATCGTCGTACATTGAGAAGGACTATTTCGAAAAATCACACAACTACTGCAGCACAGGTTACAGGAAAGCAGAACTGAATTACCATCTCGGAGACCAGGTTTCCACAAAAACTGTCCGACGTGAGCTTCAGAAATCAAATATCCACGGTAGGACTGCCACTGGTAAAACTTGATTACTGAAAGTAAGGCTTAGAAGAGTAAACGATGGTGTCACGACCATAAAACCTGAAAACTGGATACGTTCGCCTGATATGGTCAGATGAACCGTCCTTCACGCTGTTCCCTACATCAGGATGAGTTTACGTCTGGAGAACACCCAAGGAACACCCATTCCCGGAATGCCTGGTTCCAGCACTGAAACACGGGGGGTGATCTGTGATGGTTCGGGCAGCAATATCGTGGTACAATATTCTGTTGGTCCCATTGTTACCCTTCATGGCCGAATTACTGCAAGGGAGTACGTGGACAGGTTGGATAATCAGGTGAATCCCATGATCCACACGTTATTTCCGAACAGCGATGCACTTTTCCAAGACGGCAGTGCCCGCATTCACACAGCTGGAAGTGTTCAGTCATGGTTTGAAGAGCATGAATGTGAACTTCCACATCTTCCCTTGCCAGCACAGCCACCGGATCTGAACATCACTGAACCACTCTGGGTCAGTTTCGGAGACTAGAGCGAGGAATAGATTCCCACCTCCAACGTCTCTAAAGCAACTTGAAGATGTTCTTCAAGAAGAATGGAGTAGAATTCCGCTACAGACTGTCCAGAACTAGTACGAATCCATTTAAAGAAGGACTGCGGCCGTACTGAAGGCAATAGATGGTGCAAAGCCATATTAATAAAGAAATATGTACAGTATCTGTAGGGTTACCACTATTTTTTCCAATCCCTGTAAAATTCAGGGGTTACGAATGCGTAGAGCTGTGTCCCCATCCCCCTATGTCATCATAGTGTGTTGTTTCACGGTTATAATATGATATCCAAGCTACTGAATAGATGGTAAGCGTACACAAACTCTATGGAGAATAGTCCCTCTTCAGAGACTGATCGTTGCTCATTTGGTTAAGACATTCCCCTTCCATTAACGTGTTCACAACAGATCACCACTGTACACCATTTTGAGCCAGCTGCATTCACTCTATATTTTCACATGTTGTTCCCTGAAGATTCGTTTTAATCTGCATCTAAATTTCCGAAATGGTCTTTTCCTCTCAGGCATTTTGACTAAAATTCTGCATGAATTTAATCTCTCCGTCGACTAGGTTTGCCAAAATAAGCCGAAAGAAGCAATGAAAAGAAAATACACACTCTATAAAGGTCTACCTCGAATATAGAGATAGCAGGTTCTCCGAATTGTTAATTACACGGCGTCACATTCCAAAAATCATTATTTTATTTCACTTTATTGTTCCATGACAATCTGGCAATAATGACGTCGAAGACTGCTTGGTAAACTATGAATTTGGCAAGAAATTGCAAAGAAAACCCTTGGAAAACAGCCGTTTGGAACACCAAGTAGATGAAGTATTGCAATTAACATGGATCTTAGGAAAGTAAATAGGTTGAGAGGCTCAGGATCGTGTTGGTTAATATATTTACTTACTTAATTGTTGCACATGGCCGTGCCATAGCTCAGGCGGTTAGTCGCCGGCTTCCCACCGCCGCGGCCCGGATTCGAGCCCAGGTCATGACATGTGGGATTTGTGACAGACAAAGTGGCACTAGGGCAGGCTTTCTCAGAGTACTTCGGTTTCCCTTGCCAATTCTCATTCTACCGACTGTTCCACATTCGTCATCATCTATCATCCGGTGCTGGGATAATAGGCCAAACACTGGCCGATGTACCAAGCGGACTCCGTCTCACCCCACCCAAAGAAACTAAAAAAACTACTGTACAAATCATTTCCTTCAACCAATCGGGGTTTTACAATGTGTAAGATACAGTTCCGTTAGAATCAGCTTCCAAGGAGATAAGTTGTAGCTTCAGTTAAGCTACTACACTGCCTTATTTTCTGTAATATTCAGTTGATCACGCATTTCAATGTACACAATAACACTGAGGTCACGGGCTCGAATCTCGTAAGAGGAAATGTGGGTATTTGGTGGTTTTCCCGATTTCGCCTTGTAGTCGTACAGACCTTATGTGATGATTCTCATCCAAGAGGTTTAACCTATAATATATAAATCCATATGTTCAAATAATCATCTCTAGCTTATATGTTTATTTAATATTTCGTTTTAGAGCTGCTAGGCTGTTTTCATCCACGTATAGTTCGCCCCGCCTCGGTACTACATGGAGGTGAGTGGTCAGCTACACGCCCCGGCTGAGAAAGAACTCCCCGTTATCTTGTGAATAGGAATCTGGATTGGACCGACAGGAAGTCTGGACGCTGTGTCCTTTCAGGGCATCGAACCCCGATTGCTCAGCCATCCAGCACGTAGCTCGTCATTATACCGAATGAGTTATCCCAACTCCTGTTAAATTCTGATCTGATAACGCGCGATAATGCTAGGTTTGAAGGTCAAGAGAAGAAGATATGCCACGTGTCCACTCTAATTAAAGAGACGTGGCATGATAGCAAGAGTTCTTCCGCTGGGTTTTGCTGCATTAGTCATATTGGAGAGATTATCGATCTGAGAATTAATTCTGAGGCGAAACACAGCAGAATCATTAACCGAGGGAGAATAAAGTCTTATTTGCGGAAAAGTTTCGCTGATATAAAATCTTTTTCTGCAATTAGTTGTTAATGCGTAATAAGCAGACTTGGAAACTCAGATGCTTCGAAAATTTCTGCAGTTCGGAAGTTCTGATTGGCTTCTTTGATTCTTACAGAAATCAAAACTCGACAAGTTTCTCAGCCGAGGTCATAGTTCATGTCGTCAGCCACTTCGGGGTCGGTGACGACAAGTAAGAGGAGATGCTGATCCTTTTATATTCATGAACCGCTTAATCGAAAACGCCTAGGCAGGCGTCACCAACATCTCATAGCCTTGTTGCGTTTCTCGAATTGTGTACTGACTTGTCAACAAGGAAAGACAGAAATAAAGATGGGAAACGGAAGTACAGGAAGTACTTACATGTTATTAGAATACTCGCATACAGGAAGTACTTGCATGTTACAAGAATACTCTCATGCAGGAAGTACTTACATGTTACTACAATACTCTCATACAGGAAGTACGTGCATGTTATTAGAATACTCTCATACAGGAAGTACGTGCATGTTATTAGAATACTCTCATACAGGAAGTACGTACATGTTTCGAGAGCACAAATGGGAACATTAACTACAAATTTTTATATACAGGCCTGTAGGTCTGTGTCGTATCTGCGAACAGTTGATACTGATGATAATTATGTAGGCCTATATCTCTATTTTTATTCCTTTTTTTATTTTACAATCTACTCAGTATACATAAATAGAGTTAATTAGTAAAAGGGATGGGTGTATGTAATATTGAAGCAGGTATCATCCTTCGATGATTCTCTGGTGCCTATCTAATGAGATCATCTGGCCACATTCTATTTAGTCTTCTTTCTATTGCTGGTTGGTTGAAGAGGTTTCTTATTAGCTGGTTGTTGTTTTGAGTGGTCCGGTTTTTGTGTTTCTCCGCGTATGCTCTGATGACTTCTGTTACATATGGTATGCTTAGATCATTATGTAGAGTAGCGTTTGATACGTACCACGGAGCATTAACTAGTTTTCTTAGCGTTTTGGATTGGAACGTTTGGAGAATTTTTGTGTTGGGAGGTTTGCTGCATCCCCTTAATTCTATTCCGTTGGTCCAGACTGGTTTGATTATTGTTTTGTATGGGATTATTTTGTTTTCAAGAGATAGCTGTGATTTTTTGTCGATTAGCCAATTCATATTTCTGGTTTTGAGCTCTAGTTGTATTCTCTTAGCTTTTATATGCATTCTCCACGTTATTTTATCGTCAAGGTGGAGTCCTAAATATTTCTTGTTTGATGGGTATGAGGGTGTTGTTGATACTAACTTGCGGGCAGACAACTCTTCTTGTTGTAAATGTTATTTGGGAGGATTTTGCAGGATTTACTTTGATTTCTCATTGTTCCATCCAGTTTTGGAGTGAGTTGAGGTGTTTCTGCAGTTTTTGGGAGGCTGTATTTGGATCTTGCTCTGATGACATTATTGCTGTGTCATCGGCGAATGTTGCCATTAGCGTATTGTCTGTTAGTGGGACGTCAGCTGTAAGGATTAGGTACAGAAAGAAGCCCAAGACGCTGCCCTGTGGAACTCCTGCTCTTATTAGATGGTATTTGGATAGTTCATCGTCGATTTTGACCTGATAGTAACGTTCGTTCAAGTACGATTTTATATTAAGATATAATTGTACGGATAGGTTCATTTTTAGTTTATACAGTAATGCTTTCTGCCACACTTTGTCAAAGGCCTGCTAAACGTTGAGAAGGGCCGAGGTACATGTTTTCTTTCCTTCGATGCTTTATTTTATTTTGTTGACGATTCTGTGGCACTGTTGGATTGGTGAGTGATTTGCTCGAAAGCCAAATTGGTACCTAGGGATTATGTCATTAGTAGATGTTGTTTCTGCGAGTCTTTTAAGGATGAGACGTTCGAATACTTTGGATTGTGTGGGCAGTAGGCTCATCGGTCTGTACGAACTGATTTCGGTTGGTGGTTTTCCGGGTTTGGTATCATTATGATTTGGGCGTACTTCCATTGCACAGGAAAGTAGCATAGTCGCATCATGCTCCTGTAAATAGTTGTTAGCAGTACGGTGGCTTGTCGTGGGAGATTCTTTAGTAAAGCGCCTGTTATTAGATCGTATCCCTGTGCCTTATGAGGGTTGAGCAGGTATATCTCTGTTGAGGTGGTTACGGTAGCCGAGCTTCGTTCGGAAGCCGGAATCGTGAGTTCGAATTCCACTCAGGGCATGGATGATTGGTGTTTGTATTTGTGTACAAGTAGAAGCCTTGCGACGAGCTGATCACGCTCCCAAGCCGTCCTACCGAATGTCTACGATCTAGTAAACCGAAGTGAAACGGAGAGTTTCAGGGAGGTAGGCCAAGGCCCAAATTGGGGCTGTATCGCCAAAGGAAAGAAACTCATCTATTGTATGTACAGCCTTTGCACAGAGGCTATTAAATTAAGACATCATGGAAGGTCCAATCTGTCCACCTTATTATGTTTCATGTTAAGAACAAATCTGATACAGAGAGTCTACAAAGTTTTTAGTGTGATTAATGTTTAACGAGTTGCAAGGAAAATTTATTACTGTGTTATCTGCAATGCTAATAGCTCTGCAACAGTGGACTTTTGTCTGCAATAAATGAACATCATGATGATTGAGATGCGGAAGGCCACACACAACAAATGCATCTTGAAATGTTCGTACTCGACTCTGGTGACGCAACAGATCTACATATGCGTACGTACAGACTTATCTGCCTGCCTTACTAACTTACCAACTCCATAAAGCAGAATCCTGAGAAGTTGATAGGGTTGAGACATTTCCAGCCCTATTTGGAACTCCAATTATCACTACATTATTCATAAAATCCCACAACTGGATCCTGTCTTGAGCCAACTGAATCCAACTCACATCCACATAAACTATTTCTGTAAGATTCCTTTTAATATTAAACTTCCACCTATGCCTAGGACTTCCAAATTGTCTCTGCCAATCAGGCTTTCCTTGTCTGCGTAGATTACACAGCGTCAAACGGTAACACGGTTAAGTACGAATTCGAGAGGATCTGCAAGGAAACAAACGCAGCCCATATCGAGACAACACTTCGTCGTGTTTCTGCAAGGACTTAGAAACCGTCTCAAACCTTGGACGTGTTATATCTCTGGACCGAGGTCTAAGTTCAGGACCTCCTAAATACGAATCAACTGTCATAACTTGAATATATTAACGTTCGGTTTGCATGTGAATGTCAAATAGTAATTATTATAATGGCGTTGTTCAGAGGCGTATGTAAGTTCTCCTCCAGTTTGTAAGGATAAGAAAGAAATATGTGACAGCAAATAATACGACATTTAAGTTTTGAACCACGTAAAAACATAAGCAGTGCCCCTCCCTGAGTCTGCCTTGGGCGATGCTGGTGATTGTGAGACTGATGGAGTGGATTATCTTGTTTGAGTAAGATAGTCGCTATAGCAATGTGTAATTCCTAGGCCTTGCTGATAATTTCGGTGAAGCAAGAGTACCATAAGCCTCCTGCAGGACTGTGGTAAGGCAGTTATCTCTGCGCCTAATTAATTAAAAACCATGTCATGAAGAAGGAGATGTATAGCTCCATCATCCTCAACCTCGGCACCAGATGGAGATGAGGGATAACATTCACGCTCCTGTTGCTTTACCCTCGGGAAAACAGCCGCCACTGCCCACTGTACAGAAGGATGGGTGGACGGTTCTGCTATATAACGGCAGTTGTCCCTGCGCTTAACTAATTAAGCACTAGGCCATGAAAACTTATAGGGGAGTGGATGTATACATCCACGTTTTCCTGACCTCGGAACTAGTTGGAGGTGAGTGGTCAGCTTCACGGCCCGGTCGCTTTACTCCCGGGGGAAAAGCCCCCAGTACCCACTGGACAAGAGGCTCGATTGGCCCCAGGGTCGATCTGGACGACGTGAAGAAAATTATTGGCTCTACCAGGACTCGAACTCCGACCCCTCGGCCGTCCAGCCCGTAGCCAGTCACTATACCGACTGCGCTATCCCGGCTCCTGCTTCCCCTACATAGGAGTCGCTATAGCTCACTTTTGCATGAGATATGTACGGAAGCATACTCGTCTGCACAACTAGACCATCAGAAAGCCTTCATATTTCTAGCTATTGTCTACACGTAACAAAATAAAAGTGGATAAGAAGTTCATTAGCAATTCCACATAATGCAGTACGATATCCTGCTTAGGGCCTACAGCAACCGGTTTGGAAGAAAGCGTTATTCTTATACTTGACAGACATTTCAAAAGTTATCGGATAATAAATTAGAATTCCAAGTTGCTCATACTTACGGAAGATAAACGGCATTTGCCAGAGAAATTGATATGCATCCGGTTTTTCTGTTACAAAATGCTCCAAGATCTGATAACGCTAGAACACTACTAACAGCCTTTCAGAGTTACGACTCTCCTCTTCACATCATTCAGAATTTAATCCGCTTCAATCCAATCCATAATATTAGTAATTAATTACAGTCCACCTTCCATCTTAATCAGAAAGGGGGCACGCGGTAGTGTAACTGGTTGAGGCACTATGCTACAAGCCGGAAGGTCTCGGGTTCGATTCCTGATGAGGTCACTGGATTTTTCAATTGACCTAATCCTTCCAGCCGCACTATGACCCTGGGGTCGACTCAGCTTCTAACAGAAATGAGTACCAGGAATCTTCCTGGGAGTATAGGGCGGCCGGGGCGTAAAACTGACAACCTCACCGCCACCTGTGAGCCGATCGTCTAGAAAATGTGGGAGCGTCGACGTCTCACAACCCTATAGGCCTCCACGGCCTGTTACAGGGATAGCTTTATCATTTTTAAGCCTTAACTAGTAATTGTCAGGGTGAATAATTAAAAGCGCGATAACTGTATAAAACCGATCACAGTGGCCGCGCGGTCTGAGGCATGAGCTGCCTTCTCCCTCTCGAACACTGGGTTCGAATGTTTGCGTTGTCCTGTGTAGTTAGCGGCGTTGCGGTGGGCTGGTGGCCTGCCCAAGGGGTCCTACCGGCTGTCTATATGATTAAGAAACTGTAAAACAGAGGCCAAGCTTCATCATGGATTGTAGTGCCTACAGATTATCATTAATAGCTGCATACCACTCGCAGTAAGAATCAATTCGGAAGAAAGATGTTCCAGTTACATGTTACTCCACTTCTTGGATTGATCGAAAACGACAGAATATTTTATAATTAGGTAACCATTGGGAGCACAAAGAAATGAAGAAGCGAACCCACAGATATACACTGTGTTATTGCAAGATTTCCTTTCATGGCCTGAAAGGAAGGATTTTGACACATCAGTGGCAAGATCATCAGATTGTACCCATTAAAACTCATCATGCCTCAGTACTCCTGACTGTTTTTCGTCTGATTGATTCCGTCATGGTTGAGCTATGAGCCTGTTCCGACATACTTACTGATTTTCTCGTATTCGCCCTTAATTCTGGATTGTATTTCAGTCCCACTCTAATTCTTGAATTCTCTCCTGGGTTGCTCGGGAGGTATGCTGTCTGGCATTGCCATGATGAAGTAGTAACCCTCTTGTCATTTTGCCTGGACGTTTTCTTCGATTCACATTTTCACCACGATTCTGAAAATGAGCTAACATTGTTCCCCGAGAATCCCAAAACACGGTGAACATAACCGTCCCAGCTGATGGTTTAACCTTAAACTTTTTGGTTGAAGGTGAACTGGGATGTTTCCATTGCATTGAAGCAAGTTTGATTCGGGTTGGTAGTGACGCACCCGTGGTTCGTTCTGAGTACGAGCAACAATCCTGTTAAGCAAATGTTCTCCTTTACCTGCATACCGTAAGAGATGTTGCAAGAACGGACATATTCGGTTCATTTTTGTCGATCTTTCAGTTCTGGACACCCACCGTGCGCACACTTTCCGTAACTTCAAAAGATCATGCATTATGCTGTACGCTAAACCATGGAAACAACCTAGTTCAGTTGCCACGCTGTCTGTCGTTATCCTCCTGTCAGTTCGAATCAACTCTTCCACCCCTTACACACTTGCTTCTGTCGCAATCGGGCACCATCTGCGACGTTCGAACGTACTTGAGAGAATTTCTCGACCCAGTTGTGAACGGCTTTAGGCGACAAACACTTCCCACCGTAAAGAAGAAACATTTCTTTATAGATATCCTTTGCATTGAGTCCTTCTGCCCACAAAATACGCACAACAGAACGCTGCTCTTCAGTAGCACACTCAAGAACGATCGCCATTTTTACTACTGAAACCGGCCTCTGAACATGCGCATGAGCGTGATACCTAGGCTGTCATGAAGATGGACTGTGCTGCTACCTAGTGAAACACATAGAAAACCTATTACGTCCATTGCAGCTGTTTCACTTCCATTTGTGATTCTCCCTAGTAGCTCTAGATAAGTGCTTTACGCCGCGAGATAAGTTCCATTCACGTATACCGTAATGTGTTATCAGACTGTCTGCCTATGAATGGAGCAGCCTGTACGTGGGGACGAATTCTTGAGATTTCACGTGGCCGCATTCCAACTCGGTTTTCTGTTAGCAATCAACCGTAAAAAAAAAATTGCTTAGTGGGGGGTGGAGTCCAACTGGGTCCACTCGGCACGGTGGCTACTGATTGGCCTATTGTAGCCTGCGCCGGGTGATTATGATGATGGAGAATTTTGTGGAATGAAGATTAGCAGGGGAAACCGAAGTACTGGGAGAAAACCCGCTCCAGCGCCACTTTGTCCACCACAAATCCCACTTGACCAGACCCGGGATCGAACCCGGGCCGCCGAGGTGGGAAGCCAGCGACTAACCTGCAATCAGCCGTAACGGAACGGTTAATATATGTAGTCAGGGCACTCGATTTCAGTCCAAAATGAACGAAATAACTTATTTATGTTTCAATTTATGAAAATTTCAGGTTCGAATCGTAACCAAGGTAACCATCAACTTATCCTTGTAAATTCTATGATAATGACTGTAGATAAGTAACTGCCATTTTCAACCACATCCTTTCCAATTCCTTACCTGCTATCATCGTCGCATTCTCCTGAATGTAACTTGAGGCCTGTAGCTGAGAAGTGTCGTGAAATAGAACAAGTGAGGAAATATGTGCAGAGCGTAGCGCCGGCTGAGTTGTTGCTTCTGGATTTTAACTTCTGATGGTCTCATAGCCTGACCAACTTATAACTGGTGGCTGGAAGCAAAGGCACCGATAAATACATTTCAGGAACGACTCTCCAACTTGTATGCAACTAACAGTTCAAGGCTGGAATTGTGAAAACTGTAAGTAAATAAAAGACTTCGATATTCTTCGCGTGCGTTCGGAAGATCGCCGTTGACTGTTGAATGAATATGAAAGTTCGGAAATGCTGCCCGGACATAGCACATCACTTCTGGGACATTCGCGCATTCCTGTTTAATTACTTTGAAAGCAGCTGAATTACACAGAAAGTGTGCAAGACATAAAATGAGTGTTTCGTTTCTCTTTATAGTGTTCCTTCAATATATTGTCACGTGTATGGGTGACTGAAACGCGGGTTTGGATTGACAATCGATTTATTGGATTTACTACTAGCCGTAATTACAAATAATTGTAAGACTCCAAATTATTACTGGGAAAATAACGCATGACGTAAATTCTTCAGCATTTCAATTCCAATCTTCTTTTGTAGTTTCCGGAACTCTGCTATTGCATTCTGTCCGAGAGTCCGTATCTTCGCTACTCTTATACTCATCTCTTGAACCATGTAGAAGTCGCAACTGCACTGCACTCCGCACTGGTCTCTCAACTGCCTTGAACTGTCCTCTCAACTCAACTGCCGAACTGCTGATGTTCAAGTCCAAGTCGAAGTCACAGTCAGTCAGCCAGTAAGTCTTGGTGTCAAGCCCTATCTGGGGCTCATGACCAGGCATTTATTACTCTTTGACAGTTACGGTCTTGATTTTGTGGGGCGTCCTCTCTGACAAGAGGACGGATCTGTCTTTTGTATATGCTGCTGACCCTTGCCAGAGTAGTTTTTCTTGTGTCAGAGTCCCTTGGGACTTGCGACCATATTTTACTGTCTCAGATCTGAGATTTCCTTTTTCGTCGTCTCCTACGACTCGCAGGGTCACGGTGGAGGTATTCGACCCCGCCTCCACACGGGTTACTGCTGATGTTTAGAGAGAGAGAGAGTTACTTTACGACTGGCAGTTACCGCCAATCAGTTCGTCTTGGCGTCAAGCCCCTTGAGGCCCACGACCAGAGATATTTTTTTCTTACTGAACTCTTGCGGTAATAGTCCTTATGTAAGATCCTCTCTGACGAGAAGATGGGTCTGTCTCTTATGAATACATTCGACCTTTCGTCAAGTGTATATTTCGCACATATAATATTGTCACGTGTTGGGTATATGTCACGCGACAAATAACTTCACGCCATCTTGAATGTAGCGAATTTATTGAACACTCGCTCTTACAATTACACAATTCACAATTTCCCAAGTACTGCCATCTGCAGTATCATCATTACTTCTACAGATTCCATTCACTCCGGCGAATGCTAGACTTCAACTTACTGGTTACTCTCTCTCTAGTAACTGGCTCAATACTGTGATGCATTTACTGTGTAAATCTTTTGTAACGTTGCTATGTTATATTTTCACNAACACTCGCTCTTACAATTACACAATTCACAATTTCCCAAGTACTGACATCTGCAGTATCACAATTACTTCTACTGCTTCCATTCAATCCGGCGAATGCTAGACTTCAACTTACTGGTTACTCTCTCTAGTAACTGGCTCAATACTCTGTTATGCATTTACTGTGTAAATCTTTTGTAACGTTGCTATGTTATATGTTCATGAAATCAAACTATTCTACTCGTTTTCCTCTCCTACTCCTTTTTCTTCTTTCATCTTAGTTTTCGTCTTCCTCCTCTTACTTTGTCTTGTGTTAAATTCAACTCGTTCTATTTATCTACCTTATATCAAAATTATACTTAAGAGTTCTCTATTTGTAAAAGGTTTTGTTTTTGTTTTTTCCATTGGCGCTACAGCCCTCATTTAGGCCTAGGCCTACCCCCATGAAACTNGTTCAACTGACTGGGACGATGGATACAGTCCAGAATTTTAGTTTTAGATCTTAGACATATGGTAGGACTCCTTGGGCGGTTGATCGGCTCGTCGCAAGGCCAGGTTTTGTCTTACTTTGTCTTAATTTTAATAAGCATAATTAACTTCTGTTCAGAATCCTTTATTTTCCTATGCCGTACCTAAAAGTTTGAGAAATACATCCTATACATAGCTTTTGAGTTTATCTAATTCAGTATGAGTGTGGAACTTGATTTCTCACTCTGAGGATAAAAAACATTACGCTGAATTTGGAGTCTGATTCAGCCAGAAGAGGGTGTAGGGACAAGTACCAACATCGTCTGAAAGCAGGAAAACTATTACGTAGCGCATAACTAAACTTTCTTGCACGTATTTTGTGGTGTGGCCCATTTACACTTGAGTCTTCGGTTCCTTTTAACACATTCCCTGCCAAGGACGACAGTTGTGTTTGAGACGAGCGCGTTTACATC
This sequence comes from Cryptotermes secundus, assembly GCF_002891405.2. Lineage (NCBI taxonomy): Eukaryota > Metazoa > Arthropoda > Insecta > Blattodea > Kalotermitidae > Cryptotermes > Cryptotermes secundus. Next base: position 807,774 of record NW_019745099.1, on the reverse strand, counting down.
GTCAGTAACAGTCAAGACGAGGCCGAGACATAGCTCAAGCGGTTAGTCACTGGCTTCCCACCGCGGCGACCCGGGTTCGAGCACGGGTCTGGTCAAGTGGGATTTATGGTGGCGCTGGGGCTGGTTTTCTCCGAGTACTTCGGTTTCCCCTGCCAATCTTCATTCCACAAAATTCTCCATCATCATAATCAACCGGGGCAGGTACAATAGGCCAATTAGTGACCGACGTGCTGAGTGAACCCAGTTGGACTCCCCCCCCCCACTAAGCGAATTNGTCGGCTTCCTACCGCGGCGGCCCGGGTTCGAGCCCTGGTCAGGTCATGTGAGATTTGTGGTGGACAAAGTGGCACTGGAGCAGATTTCTCCGAGTACTTCGGTTTACCTTGCCAGTTCTCACTCCACCTACGTCTCCCATTCATCATTATCTATAATTCGAGGCTGGTGGAATAAGGCCAATTAGTGGCCAAATTACCAAATTAAATAAAAAAGGGGGGGGGGAAAGGAATACAGCCCAAACGTCACTGATAATCTTAAACATACCTGTACTTCGTTTCTTCTCCAAGGGACATCGTCCAATTTCCACACATCTATCACAGATCACAGTACAAGCTTCGAAGAATGACAACATTTATCGATTTTCAAAATGAATTTTACACAATTTTATTTTTTTCCAATCAAACCCCCCTGGTGTGGAAGACGTTGCTGGGCAAGTTCGATTTTCGACCCTACTGATTTTTAAGAAAGCATGTTTTGTGTAAGGCCATAAATAGATTGATCTATGTATACAATAAACTTTTCCAAAAGTTTTGTTCCACAATAATAAGGGAGACTTTCTCTATCTGCGTTTTATTACTCCCATTTGTGAATAAGCTGAATAAACTTCAAAGAACGTCATTGGTAATTTTGTTTACCATATTACACTGTCATATTATATTAGCTAAGCACCGACAATGAGCCACTGCTCCAGTGATGCCAAATGTTTCACTCATAATCACTATATTTTTAAATATTAATGTAAATTAAGTTGCATACTTAAAACTTCGGGAGAAAGCCCTGCGACCACAGCACGGTTCTCGAAATTTCTTTGCTATCCCCTGAAACTGTTAAACACGTGTCTAGTCCAGAAATGGAGGGAGGTTAGAAGATGTTTAATATCTTTATGCTCTTGTAATACACACAAAAAAATTAAGAGAAATGGTGAGTAAATAAAATTTATTCAGACGCTAGATAACAGGACACGATAAAGATCACCGTGTTAGACCCCTGACAATAAAACGCAATATCAGAATTATAAGTTTGATTAAAACTATATCAATATTGGTACTAGCCAGCCTTCTCAGCAGCGAGGAACCCCTGTAAAAGCCATCCTTACATCCGGTGTGAGGTTATGACTAACCAGGAACATTTCCCTTTTCCGGCCTCTTGTGACGTAACCCTGCAAGAACAAAACAAGAATAAAACTTCGCTCAGGCTTTATTTTAAACAAGTTCCAATTATAAAATGGTCCTTCTTTCCCATAGCCACAATACTATCGTACTGGCTAACCTTTAACCTGATCTAAATAAAATAATAATGCTGTTTTCTTGAGTAACAGACTTTCATAGGTTTCGGTTACTAGCTTTTGTTCATGGACCGCTCTCCTAAAGTGGCAGGACTATCGGCTACCTTACTTCTGAGGTTTCGTAGAATTTCCTTACACTCTTTAACGAATGCTGGGATAGTACTGTCAAACAAACCGCGTTCGTCTCATTCCAAATGTGTGCCTACTCACATTCATGACCGTGTAATTTCATTATAACTACTGAAGTCTGGAAAGCTTCGTTAAATCAGCCTGCCTAAAGGTCACAGATGATGACGTCGATGTTTCCCGTTAGTCTCTTAGAAAGAA